>NC_069500.1:437282705-437365205 GCF_027579735.1 Bombina bombina
CTAGCATATCAGTCTGATCCTGACTTCACAGTACAGTCCAGCCCCGAAATACCAGGCAATCCTTCTCTGAACAAGAGAAACAGCAAAACCCCAGACGTACGTTTCGGCCTATTGTGGGCCTCGTCAGTGAGGTGCAGCCATATCCCTCTAGGCACACTGAGCAACGGGTCCACGTCTGGATTCCCGCATCACACTTAGGGAGACTTCCCAAAATGTCATAATTTGCATAAATAAAAAGAGAGAAGCGCTCAACCTGGAAACGAACAATAGCATAATAGCTTGTTCTATGGCTAGTTACCACCCAAGAAGCAGCCTCTTTTTGCTCAAAATGTGCCTTTCACAGAGAAAAACTTTCCTGAAGCATATCAGTCTGATCCTGACTTCACAGTACAGTCCAGCCCCGAAATACCAGGCAATCCTTCTCTGAACAAGAGAAACAGCAAAACCCCAGACGTACGTTTCGGCCTATTGTGGGCCTCGTCAGTGAGGTGCAGCCATATCCCTCTAGGCACACTGAGCAACGGGTCCACGTCTGGATTCCCGCATCACACTTAGGGAGACTTCCCAAAATGTCATAATTTGCATAAATAAAAAGAGAGAAGCGCTCAACCTGGAAACGAACAATAGCATAATAGCTTGTTCTATGGCTAGTTACCACCCAAGAAGCAGCCTCTTTTTGCTCAAAATGTGCCTTTCACAGAGAAAAACTTTCCTGAAGCATATCAGTCTGATCCTGACTTCACAGTACAGTCCAGCCCCGAAATACCAGGCAATCCTTCTCTGAACAAGAGAAACAGCAAAACCCCAGACGTACGTTTCGGCCTATTGTGGGCCTCGTCAGTGAGGTGCAGCCATATCCCTCTAGGCACACTGAGCAACGGGTCCACGTCTGGATTCCCGCATCACACTTAGGGAGACTTCCCAAAATGTCATAATTTGCATAAATAAAAAGAGAGAAGCGCTCAACCTGGAAACGAACAATAGCATAATAGCTTGTTCTATGGCTAGTTACCACCCAAGAAGCAGCCTCTTTTCTCCAACATAGGTGTGTCCGGTCCACGGCGTCATCCTTACTTGTGGGATATTCTCTTCCCCAACAGGAAATGGCAAAGAGCCCAGCAAAGCTGGTCACATGATCCCTCCTAGGCTCCGCCTACCCCAGTCATTCTCTTTGCCGTTGTACAGGCAACATCTCCACGGAGATGGCTTAGAGTTTTTTAGTGTTTAACTGTAGTTTTTCTTATTCAATCAAGAGTTTGTTATTTTAAAATAGTGCTGGTATGTACTATTTACTCAGAAACAGAAAAGAGATGAAGATTTCTGTTTGTATGAGGCAAATGATTTTAGCACCGTAACTAAAATCCATGGCTGTTCCACACAGGACTGTTGAGAGCAATTAACTTCAGTTGGGGGAACAGTGTGCAGTCTCTTACTGCTTGAGGTATGACACATTCTAACAAGACGATGTAATGCTGGAAGCTGTCATTTTCCCTATGGGATCCGGTAAGCCATGTTTATTAAGATAGTAAATAAGGGCTTCACAAGGGCTTATTAAGACTGTAGACTTTTTCTGGGCTAAATCGATTCATTATTAACACATATTTAGCCTTGAGGAATCATTTATTCTGGGTATTTTGATATGATTATATCGGCAGGCACTGTTTTAGACACCTTATTCTTTAGGGGCTTTCCCTAATCATAGTCAGAGCCTCATTTTCGCGCCGGTATGGCGCACTTGTTTTTGAGGACAGCATGGCATGCAGCTGCATGTGTGTGGAGCTCTGATACATAGAAAAGTCTTTCTGAAGGCATCATTTGGTATCGTATTCCCCTTTGGGCTTGGTTGGGTCTCAGCAAAGCAGATTCCAGGGACTGTAAAGGGGTTAAATATAAAAACGGCTCCGGTTCCGTTATTTTAAGGGTTAAAGCTTCCAAATTTGGTGTGCAATACTTTTAAGGCTTTAAGACACTGTGGTGAAATTTTGGTGAATTTTGAACAATTCCTTCATACTTTTTCGCAATTGCTGTAATAAAGTGTGTTTAGTTTAAAATTTAAAGTGACAGTAACGGTTTTATTTTAAAACGTTTTTTGTGCTTTGTTATCAAGTTTATGCCAGTTTAACATGTCTGAACTACCAGATAGATTGTGTTTTGACTGTGGGGAAACCAAGGTTCCTTCTCATTTAACTATATGTATTTTATGTCATAGAAAAATTTAGTAAAAATGATGCCCAAGATGATTCCTCAAGTGAGGGGAGTAAGCATGGTACTGCATCATCCCCTCCTTCGTCTACACCAGTCTTGCCCATACAGGAGGCCCCTAGTACATCTAGTGCGCCAATACTCCTTACTATGCAACATTTAACGGCTGTAATGGATAATTCTATCAAAAACATTTTAGCCAATATGCCCACTTATCAGCGAAAGCGCGACTGCTCTGTTTTAGAAAATTCTGTAGAGCATGAGAACGCTGATGATATGGTTTCTGAAGGGCCCCTACACCAGTCTGAGGGGGCCAGGGAGGTTTTGTCTGAGGGAGAAATTTCAGATTCAGGAAACATTTCTCAACAAGCTGAACCTGATGTGATTACTTTTAAATTTAAGTTGGAACATCTCCGCGCTCTGCTTAAGGAGGTGTTATCCAATTTGGATGATTGTGATTATCTGGTCATTCCAGAACCATTATGTAAAATGGAAAAGTTCTTAGTGGCCCCGGGGCCCCCCGAAGCTTTTCCTATATCCAAGCGGGTGGCGTACATTGTTAGTAAAGAATGGGACAGGCCCGGTATACCTTTAGTACCTCCCCCCATATTTAAAAAATTGTTTTCCTATAGTCGACCCCAGAAAGGACTGATGGCAGACAGTCCCCAAGGTCGAGGGGGCGGTTTCTACTCTACACAAGCGCGCCACTATACCATAGAAGATAGTTGTGCTTTCCAAGATCCTATGGATAAAAAATTAGAAGGTCTGCTAAAAAAGATGTTTGTTCAGCAAGGTTCCCTTCTACAACCAATTGCATGCATTGTCCCTGTCACTGCAGCCGCGTGTTTCTAGTTTGATGAGCTAGGAAAGGCGATTATTAGTAATTCTTCTTCTTATGAGGAGATTATGGACAGAATTCGTGCTCTTAAATTGGCTAATTCTTTCACCCTAGACGCCACCTTGCAATTGGCTAGGTTAGCGGCGAAAAAATTCTGGGTTTGCTATTGTGGCGCAGAGCGCTTTGGTTAAAATCTTGGGCAGCGGATGCGTCTTCCAAGAACAATTGCTTGACATTCCTTTCAAGGGGAAAACACTCTTTGGCCCTGACTTGAAAGAGATTATCTCTGATATCACTGGGGGCAAGGGCCACGCCCTTCCTCAGGATAGGTCTTTTCAACCTAAGTTTCGTCCCTTTCGCAGAAACGGATCAGCCCCAAGGGCTACGTCCTCTAAGCAGGAAGGTAATACTTCTCAAGCCAATCCAGCCTGGAGACCTATGCAAGGCTGGAACAAAGGAAAGCAGGCCAGGAAACCTGCCACTGCTACCAAGACAGCATGAAATGCGGGCCCCCGATCCGGGACCGGATCTGGTGGGGGGCAGACTCTCTCTCTTCGCTCAGGCTTGGGCAAGAGATGTTCTGGATCCTTGGGCGCTAGAAATAGTCTCCCAAGGTTATTCTCTGGAGTTCAAGGGGCTTCCTCCAAGGGGGAGGTTCCACAGGTCTCAGTTGTCTTCAGACCACATAAGAAGACAGGCATTCTTACATTGGGTAGAAGACCTGCTAAAAATGGGAGTGATTCATCCTGTTCCATTAGGAGAACAAGGGATGGGGTTCTACTCCAATCTGTTCATAGTTCCCAAAAAAAGAGGGAACGTTCAGACCAATCTTAGATCTCAAGATCTTGAACAAGTTTCTCAAGGTTCCATCGTTCAAGATGGAAACCATTCGAACACTTCTTCCTTCCATCCAGGAAGGTCAATTCATGACCAAGGTGGATTTCAAGGATGCGTATCTACATATTCCTATCCACAAGGAACATCATCGGTTCCTAAGGTTTGCATTCCTGGACAAGCATTTCCAGTTCGTGGCGTTTTCTTTCGGATTAGCCACTGCTCCTAGGATTTTCTCATAGGTACTAGGGTCCCTTCTGGCGGTGCTAAGACCAAGGGGCATTGCTGTAGTACCTTACTTGGACGACATTCTGATTCGAGCGTCGTCCCTTCCTCAAGTAAAGGCTCACACGGACATTGTCCTGGCCTTTCTCAGATCTCACGGATGGAAAGTGAACGTGGAAAAGAGTTCTCTATCTCCGTCAACGAGGGTTCCCTTCTTGGGAACTATAATAGACTCCTTAGAAATGAGGTTTTTTCTGACAGAAGCCAGAAAAACAAAACTTCTAGACTCTTGTCGGATACTTCATTCCGTTCCTCTTCCTTCCATAGCGCAGTGCATGGAAGTGATAGGTTTGATGGTAGCGGCAATGGACATAGTTCCTTTTGTGCGCATTCATCTAAAACCATTACAATTGTTCATGCTCAGTCAGTGGAATGGGGACTATTCAGACTTGTCTCCGAAGATACAAGTAAATCAGAGGACCAGAGACTCATTCCGTTGGTGGCTGTCCCTGGACAACCTGTCACAAGGGATGACCTTCCGCAGACCAGAGTGGGTCATTGTCACGACCGACGCCAGTCTGATGGGCTGGGGCGCGGTCTGGGGATCCCTGAAAGCTCAGGGTCTTTGGTCTCGGGTAGAATCTCTTCTACCGATAAATATTCTGGAACTGAGAGCGATATTCAATGCTCTCAAAGCTTGGCCTCAGCTAGCGAGGGCCAAGTTCATACATCAACCATCAGGGGGGAACAAGGAGTTCCCTAGCGATGGAAGAAGTGACCAAAATCATTCTATGGGCGGAGTCTCACTCCTGCCACCTGTCTGCTATCCACATCCCAGGAGTGGAAAATTGGGAAGCGGATTTTCTGAGTCGTCAGACATTGCATCCGGGGGAGTGGGAACTCCATCCGGAAATCTTTGCCCAAGTCACTCAACCGTGGGGCATTCCAGACATGGATCTGATGGCCTCTCGTCAGAACTTCAGAGTTCCTTACTACGGGTACAGATCCAGGGATCCCAAGGCGGCTCTAGTGGATGCACTAGTAGCACCTTGGACCTTTAAACTAGCTTATGTGTTCCCGCCGTTTCCTCTCATCCCCAGGCTGGTAGCCAGGATCAATCAGGAGAGGGCGTCGGTGATTTTGATAGCTCCTGCGTGGCCACGCAGGACTTGGTATGCAGATCTGGTGAATATGTCATCGGCTCCACCATGGAAGCTACCTTTGAGACGAGACCTTCTTGTTCTAGGTCCGTTCGACCCACTCCAGCTGACTGCTTGGAGATTGAACGCTTGATCTTATCAAAGCGAGGGTTCTCAGATTCTGTTATTAATACTCTTGTTCAGGCCTGAAAGCCTGTAACCAGAAAAATTACCACATAATTTGGTATATCTGTTGGTGTGAATCTGCAGGATTCCCTTGGGACAAGGTTAAGAGTCTATCCTTCCTTCGAGAAGGATTGGAAAAAGGATTATCTGCAAGTTCCTTGATGGGACAGATTTCTGCCTTGTCTGTGTTACTTCACAAAAAGCTGGCAGCTGTGCCAGATGTTCTAGCCTTTGTTCAGGCTCTGGTTAGAATCAAGCCTGTTTACAAAATTTTGACTCCTCCTTGGAGTCTCAACCTAGTTCTTTCAGTTCTTCAGGGGGTTCCGTTTGAACCCTTACATTCCGTTGATATTAAGTTATTATCTTGGAAAGTTTTGTTTTTGGTTGCAATTTCTTCTGCTAGAAGAGTTTCAGAATTATCTGCTCTGCAGTGTTCTTCTCCTTATCTGGTGTTCCATGCAGATAAGGTGGTTTTGCGTACTAAACCTGGTTTTCTTCCAAAAGTTGTTTCTAACAAAAACATTAACCAGGAGATAGTTGTGCCTTCTTTGTGTCCTAATCCAGTTTCAAAGAAGGAACGTTTGTTGCACAACTTGGATGTAGTTCGTGCTCTCAAATTTTACTTAGCAGCTACTAAGGATTTCAGACAAACTTCGTCTTTGTTTGTTGTTTATTCTGGTAAACGGAGAGGTCAAAAAGCAACTTCTACCTCTCTCTCCTTCTGGATTAAAAGCATTATCCGATTGGCTTATGAGACTGCCGGACGGCAGCCTCCTGAAAGAATCACAGCTCACTCCACTAGGGCTGTGGCTTCCACATGGGCCTTCAAGAACGAGGCTTCTGTTGATCAGATATGTAAGGCAGCGACTTGGTCTTCACTGCACACTTTTTCTAAATTTTACAACTTTGATACTTTTGCTTCTTCTGAGGCTATTTTTGGGAGAAAGGTTTTGCAAGCCGTGGTGCCTTCCATTTAGGTGACCTGATTTGCTCCCTCCCTTCATCCGTGTCCTAAAGCTTTGGTATTGGTTCCCACAAGTAAGGATGACGCCGTGGACCGGACACACCTATGTTGGAGAAAACAGAATTTATGTTTACCTGATAAATTACTTTCTCCAACGGTGTGTCCGGTCCACGGCCCGCCCTGGTTTTTTTAATCAGGTCTGATAATTTATTTTCTTTAACTACAGTCACCACGGTAACATATGGTTTCTCCTATGCAAATATTCCTCCTTAACGTCGGTCGAATGACTGGGGTAGGCGGAGCCTAGGAGGGATCATGTGACCAGCTTTGCTGGGCTCTTTGCCATTTCCTGTTGGGGAAGAGAATATCCCACAAGTAAGGATGACGCCGTGGACCGGACACACCGTTGGAGAAAGTAATTTATCAGGTAAACATAAATTCTGTTTTTGCTCAAAATGTGCCTTTCACAGAGAAACACTTTATTTTTATCCCTCCCTCTCTAGTGACTCTTGCGTGGAGTTCCACATCTTGGGTATTTGCTATCCCATACGTCACTAGCTCATGGACTCTTGCCAATTACATGAAAGAAAACATAATTCATGTAAGAATTTACCTGATAAATTCATTCCTTTCATATTGGCAAGAGTCCATGAGACCCACCCTTTTTATGGTGGTTATGATTTTTTTGTATAAAGCACAATAATTCCAATTCCTTGTTTATGCTTTTTGCTCCTTTCTTATCACCCCACTTCTTGGCTATTCGTTAAACTGAATTGTGGGTGTGGTGGGGGGTGTATCTATAGGCATTTTGAGGTTTGGGAAACTTTGCCCCTCCTGGTAGGATTGTATATCCCATATGTCACTAGCTCATGGACTCTTGCCAATATGAAAGAAATGAATTTATCGGGTAAATTCTTACATAAATTATGTTTTTAAACTTTACATCGAATGGCAAAATATAAAGGTGTTGAATTTTCCATCACTTTAAGGAAAGATAATCTCAATATGAAAAGGAGAAATCTGTTAAAAAAAAGAAGAGCTAGAAAAGGCATTATCTGTTACTCATACAGTGCATATACAAATTATGCCTTATTTTGTTTCAACCGACGCCAGTGCGACTGTACTGTGTCCCAGAGATACCCAGCTGGTTATCAGCAAAGATAGTTGATCAGTATTGAGGGTCTTTACATATTGTCTCCATGTGTTGTGGCACTTCAGATAAAGGTATATGACCCAGTACTGATCATATAGTACCCTATTAAAATTATATCCCTGATGTGGGGAAGGGTCAGCAACAAGTTGTTGATTTGCAGCTTTTAATGCGATTAGCAATTCCCTTTAGATAGTCCTTTCCATGTAGAATATCGCGGATTGCTTGTGGTCAATAGTTTTCATCTCATAAACCGTAATACCATACTTCAAATCACTAGACTCCTCTTTAGTGAACGATGTCCCACTCTGGGGCAAAACATCGGCCAGCACCGGGTCACGCTACCCGACTTCAGCTGGTCTGTCTCTGGGTAGACAAGGGTGGTAAATGCTGGTGCTCCAAAGCGTTGCCTCCTCCACAAGGGAAACCATCAGGGCTCTGAGAACAAGTGGGTCGAAGGCAATTCGTAGGGATTCTGCAAAGGACAACTAGTAATTATGTAATAGGACCCTTATTTCATCTAGCATTTAACAAGCAGGCACCATGGTAATCGTAAATCTAGCAGATGTTAATTATATGTTTAGCACTAAGTGCTGTGTAACGACAAGGCCAGAGAGCGCCCTGCCAGGGGGCATTTTAAAAGCCTTAACCTTGAAAGTTGTTCTGGACACTGATGCCTGCAGCTATTTCAACAATATTGGGCTCGTTAGCTGTAGTTTCTTTAGTAGATCACAAATCCATTTATATTTCACAAAGATGTGTCCTCTAGAATGTGATATTATGTAGAAATGGTTGAAGTGCTGGAGCAGCATACAGCAGTGCCGCTGCCCAGAAGTTCCCCCCCTGAATGTCTAATTTAAAAACAAATATTATTCACGCCAGAAAGCCTGTGTCAAGGAAAATCTATCACAAGATTTGGAAGGTTTTTTTCTTTCGTGGTGTAACAAAACAGGACTTAAGCTGGCATTCCTTTAGAATTCCCAGACTACTTCAATTTCTACAGGAGGGTTTAGATAAAGGGTTTATTGGCTTGCTCTTGAAGGGATCAGATTTCTGCCCTTTCCGCATTATTACTCAAGAAATTTGCTTCTTCCTGACATTCTGAGCTTTATCCTAGCTTTAGTCTGGATAAGATCAATGATTAATCCAATTTCTCCTCTTGGAACCTTCTTTGAGTTTTGATGGTTTTCAGGTCTCTCTTTTAGAGCATTTGCACAAGACATTTAGCTTTTTTTTTTCCTGGAAAGTATTGTTTCTTTTAGCAGTTTCTTCTGCTATCAGAGGTTCTAATGCAATGAAAGGGTTACTACATAATTTAAAGGTAGTTTAACTACAGGATAGTCTCTCCCTATATACTTTACCCATTTTGCTTCTATTTAACATATTTCCAAGACAGCAGTATGGTGATCCTTTATTTTCCTTTGTAAATTCTATTATTTTTATGTTTTTTTATTTCTGAAGCTGCCTTTGGTAAGAATGTTCTCCAGGCATCAGTGGAAATTTGGTGCCTGCCTTTAAAAAAAGAAAAGCCCAAATTACTTGTGGACTCCACAGCTTGGGTATTAGTTCCCAGGAGTAATGGCTTGTGAATTCGTACCACCGTATGAAAGCAAACAAAATGTATTCTTACCTGATGATAAATTCATTTCTTTCATGATTGTGAAAGTCCTCGAGACCCGCCAATTTTCTATAAATTTATGTAAATAGTTTTTATGGTGTCAGTTCTAGTTTTGCACCACATTTTTCCTGCTTTTCCCTACATTTCTTCTTCTCCTTGCTTGGCTATACGTAAGACTTGCATACCAGAGAGGTGGAAAGTATTAAAGGGACAGTCTACACCAGAATTTTTATTGTTTAAAAAGATAGATAATCCCTTTATTATCCAATCCCCTGTTTTGTATAACCAACACTGTTATATTATTATATGCTTTACCTCTGTGATTACCTTGTATCTAAGCCTTTGCAGACTGCGTTTGAAAGACATTCAGTTTAGCCAATTAGTGCAGACTCCTAAATAACTCCACAGAAGTGAGCACAATGTTATCTATATGACACACATGAACTAGTACTTTCTAACTGAAAAACTTTTCAAAATGCTCTGAGCTAAGAAGCAGTTTTCAACAGTTTAGAAATCAGTTTGAGCCTACCTAGGTTTAGGTTTTCAAAAATACCACCAAGGGAACAAAGCAATTTTAATGATAAAAGTCAATTGGAAAGTTGTTTACAATTGAATGCCCTATCTGGATCATGAAAGTTTAATTTTGACTAGACTGTCCCTTTAAGTGCTCTTGGAGCTTTGTGAATCTTTGCCTCCTCCTAGTGGCCAGGAGCTGTATCCCAGGAGTAATGGGTCGGGGACTCTCACCACTATGAAAGAAGTGAACTTATCAGGTACAGGTATACCCCGCTTATAGCATTCTTTTCACTTTCCGAGTGTGTTTAAAAACTTAAAAACATGTTTGAACTAACATATATTAGGGGTGCAATAGTGCTACGTTTAGTTTAACACTAGCACAGCATTCAATAAATACTGTACCTGTAAAATAGTGACAATTACTGTAGTAAAATTTGCCAGACTATAACACTGAGACGCAAATTGCACTATAATGTTTTAAACAGAGTGAACTGTGCATCACAAAATGGTGACAGTCACTTTTCTTGCAATCTCACAAAGATTACAGCACTGTTTCAAAAGCTTTGGAGGTTGAACTTCAGCTCCACAAATCGCTGTATTAGGGAAGCGCTGTAAAGTGAAGCGCTGTAAAGTGAGGTAGACCTTGTAAGTATAAATTTAGTTTTTTTCCTGTATATTTGTTAATTTCTGGTCTATTTTGATATACTTTAATTTTCTTCCAGGAATTTCAAGCCCAGCTAGAAGAAATGAAGCTGATGATGCACCAGTTAGAGGAAGATCTTTCTTCTGCCCGCAGACGTAGTGACCTATATGAATCTGAGCTGCGAGAGTCACGGTTAGCTGCTGAAGAATTTAAACGCAAAGCTACGGAATGTCAACTAAAACTTCAAAAGGTAACAACTATAAAAAGCAAAAAGATAAATCGCAACATTATGAAAATCAATTTTCTTTTCTAATTAAAAAAGAGATGTGCAAGGGGAAAAGTTTTGTTTTTTCTGAAATTTTAGTTTAGTTAAAAATAAAAATGCTGTGCTCTTCATTTTTGGTAAACTAAAAAAAAATTTACTTAAAGGTTAGTAATAAACTTGGTAAAAAACAATAAAACAGAGAACTTAACTATTAACTTAAAAGGACAGTATACACTCATTTCTCTTGCAAGATGTATCGAGTCCACGGATTCATCCAATACTTGTGGGATATTCTCCTTCCCAATAGGAAGTGGCAAAGAGAGCACCCACAGCAGAGCTGTCTATATAGCTCCTCCCCTAACTCCACCCCCCAGTCATTCTCTTTGCCGGCTCTAAAGCAATAGGAAGGATAAAGTGATGTGGTGACAAAAATGTTAGTTTCTCTTGTTAAGTGTATCCAGTCCACGGATCATCCATTACTTGTGGGATATTCTCCTTCCCAACAGGAAGTTGCAAGAGGATCACCCACAGCAGAGCTGCTATATAGCTCCTCCCCTCACTGCCATATCCAGTCATTCTCTTGCAACTCTCAACAAAGATGGACGTAGTAAGAGGAGAGTGGTGTATTATAGTTCGTTTTTTAACTTCAATCGAAAGTTTGTTATTTTTAAATGGTACCGGAGTGTACTGTTTCATCTCAGGCAGCATTAGAAGAAGAATCTGCCTGTGATTTCTATGATCTTAGCAGAAGTAACTAAGATCCACTGCCGTTCTCACATATTCTGAGGAGTGAGGTAACTTCAGAGGGGGAATGGCGTGCAGGTTTTCCTGCAATAAGGTATGTGCAGTTAATATATTTCTAGGGATGGAATTTGCTAGAAAAATGCTGCTGATACCAGATAATTGTAAGTTAAGCCTTAAATGCAGTGATAGGGACTGGTATCAGGCTTATTAACAGAGATACATACTCTTATAAAAGTGTAATATAAAACGTTTGCTGGCATGTTAATCATTTGGTGACAAAACTTATTGGGGCCTAGTTTTTTTCCACATGGCTGGCTTGATTTTTGCCTAGAAACAGTTTCCTGAAGCTTTCCACTGTTGCAATATGAGTGGGAAGGGCCTATTTTAGTGCTTTTCTATGCAGATAAAAATACTGACATAGACATCCAGCTTCCCTCTGCATGATACAGGACATCTCTGAAGGGCTCAAAAGGCTTCAAAGTCGTGTTTGAGGAGGGTAACAATCACAGTAGACTGTGGCAGTTGTTGTGACTGTGTTTAAAAAAACGTTTTTGTCATTTATTATTCTGTTCTTGTTATTAAGGGGTTAATCATCCATTTGCAAGTGGGTGCAATGCTCTGCTGACTTGTTACATACACTGTAAAAATGTTGTTAGTGTAACTGACTTTTTTCACTGTTATTTCAAATTTTGTCAAAATTTGGTTCTCTTAAAGGCACAGTAACGTTTTTTTATATTGCTTGTTAACTTGCTTTAAAGTGTTTTCCAAGCTTGCTAGTCTCATTGCTAGTCTGTACAAACATGTCTGAAACAGAGGATACTTGTTCATTATGTTTAAAAGCCATGGTGGAGCCCCATAGGAGAATGTGTACTAAATGTATTGATTTCACCTTAAACAGTAAAGATCAGTCTTTATCTATAAAAGAATTGTCACCAGAGGGGTCTGTCGAGGGGGAAGTTATGCCGACTAACTCTCCCCACGTGTCGGACCCTTCGCCTCCCGCTCAAGGGACGCACGCTAATATGGCGCCAAGTACATCAGGGACGCCCATAGCGATTACTTTGCAGGACATGGCTGCAATCATGAATAATACCCTGTCAGAGGTATTATCCAGATTGCCTGAATTGAGAGGCAAGCGCGATAGCTCTGGGGTTAGACGAGATACAGAGCGCGTAGATGCTGTAAGAGCCATGTCTGATACTGCGTCACAATATGCAGAACCTGAGGGCGGAGAGCTTCAGTCTGTGGGTGACGTCTCTGAATCGGGGAGACCTGATTCAGAGATTTCTAATTTTAAATTTAAGCTTGAGAACCTCCGTGTATTGCTTGGGGAGGTATTAGCTGCTCTGAATGACTGTGACACAATTGCAGTGCCAGAGAATTTGTGTAGGCTGGATAAATACTATGCAGTGCCGGTGAGTACTGATGTTTTTCCAATACCTAAAAGGCTTACAGAAATTATTAGTAAGGAGTGCCCTTTTCCCCACCTCCTATATTTAGAAAAATGTTTCCAATAGATGCTACTACACGGGACTTATGGCAGACTGTCCCTAAGGTGGAGGGAGCAGTTTCTACTTTAGCAAAGCGTACCACTATCCCGGTTGCGGCGGCATTCTGGTTTGAGGCCCTGGAAGAGGCCATCCATACAGCTCCATTGACTGAAATTGTTGACAAGCTTAGAACTCTTAAGCTAGCTAACTCATTTGTTTCTGATGCCATTGTTCATTTGATTAAACTAACGGCTAAGAATTCCGTATTCGCCATCCAGGCGCGTAGGGCGCTATGGCTCAAATCCTGGTCAGCTGATGTGACTTCAAAGTCTAAATTACTCAACATTCCTTTCAAGGGGCAGACCTTATTCGGGCCTGGTTTGAAAGAAATTATTGCTGACATTACTGGAGGTAAGGGTCATACCCTTCCTCAGGACAGGGCCAAATCAAATGCCAAACAGTCTAATTTTCGTGCCTTTCGAAATTTCAAGGCAGGTGCAGCATCAACTTCCTCTGCTTCAAAACAAGAGGGAACTTTTGCTCAATCCAAGCAGGCCTGGAAACCTAACCAGTCCTGGAACAAGGGCAAGCAGGCCAGAAAGCCTGCTGCTGCCTCTAAGACAGCATGAAGGAGCGGCCCCCTATCCGACAACGGATCTAGTATGGGGCAGACTCTCTTCGCCCAGGCGTGGGCAAGAGATGTTCAGGATCCCTGGGCGTTGGAGATCATATCTCAGGGATATCTTCTGGACTTCAAAGCTTCTCCTCCACAAGGGAGATTTCACCTTTCAAGATTATCTGCAAACCAGATAAAGAAAGAGGCATTCCTAAGCTGCGTACAAGATCTCCTTGTAATGGGAGGGATCCATCCAGTTCCACGGACGGAACAAGGACAGGGGTTTTATTCAAATCTGTTTGTGGTTCCCAAAAAAGAGGGAACCTTCAGACCAATTTTGGATTTAAAGATCCTAAACAAATTCCTCAGAGTTCCGTCATTCAAGATGGAAACTATTCAAACCATTTTACCCATGATCCAAGAGGGTCAGTACATGACCACAGTGGACTTAAAGGATGCCTACCTTCACATTCCGATTCACAAGAATCATCATCAGTTCCTGAGGTTTGCCTTTCTAGACAGGCATTACCAATTTGTAGCTCTTCCATTCGGGTTGGCTACAGCCCCAAGAATTTTTACAAAGGTTCTGGGCTCACTTCTGGCGGTCCTAAAACCGCGAGGCATAGCGGTGGCTCCTTACCTGGACGATATCCTGATACAGGCGTCAAGCTTTCAAATTGCCAAATCTCATACAGAGATAGTTCTGGCATTCCTGAGGTCGCATGGGTGGAAAGTGAACGAAGAAAAGAGTTCTCTATCTCCTCTCACGAGGGTTTCCTTCCTAAGGACTCTAAAAGATTCTGTAGAAATTAAAATTTACCTGACGGAGTCCAGGTTATCAAAACTTCTAAATGCTTGCCGTGTTCTTCACTCCATTCCGCGCCCCACGGTGGCTCAGTGCATGGAAGTAATCGGCTTAATGGTAGCGGCGATGGACATAGTGCCATTCGCGCGCCTGCATCTCAGACCGCTGCAATTATGCATGCTCAGTCAGTGGAATGGGGATTACACAGATTTGTCCCCTCTACTAAATCTGGATCAGGAAACCAGAGATTCTCTTCTCTGGTGGTTATCTCGGGCCCATCTGTCCAAGGGTATGACCTTTCGCAGACCAGATTGGACAATTGTAACAACAGATGCCAGCCTTCTAGGTTGGGGTGCAGTCTGGAACTCCCTGAAGGCTCAGGGTTCATGGACTCAGGAGGAGAAACTCCTCCCAATAAATATTCTGGAGTTAAGAGCAATATTCAATGCTCTTCTGGCTTGGCCTCAGCTAGCAACACTGAGGTTCATCAGATTTCAGTCGGACAACATCACGACTAAGGCTTACATCAACCATCAAGGGGGAACCAGGAGTTCCCTAGCGATGTCAGAAGATAATTCGCTGGGCAGAGACTCACTCTTACCACCTGTCAGCGATCCATATCCCAGGTGTAGAGAACTGGGAGGCGGATTTTCTAAGTCGTCAGACTTTTCATCCGGGGGAATGGGAACTCCATCCCGAGGTGTTTGCTCAATTGGTTCTCCGTTGGGGCAAACCAGAATTGGATCTCATGGCGTCTCGCCAGAACGCCAAGCTTCCTTGTTACAGATCCAGGTCCAGGGACCCAGAAGCGGCACTGATTGATGCTCTAGCAGCGCCTTGGTTCTTCAACCTGGCTTATGTGTTTCCACCGTTTCCTCTGCTCCCTCGTCTGATTGCCAAAATCAAACAGGAAAGAGCATCGGTGATATTGATAGTGCCTGCGTGGCCACGCAGGACCTGGTATGCAGACCTAGTGGACATGTCATCCTTTCCACCATGGACTCTGCCTCTGAGACAAGACCTTCTAATACAAGGTCCTTTCAATCATCCGAATCTACTTTCTCTGAGACTGACTGCATGGAGATTGAACGCTTGATCCTATCAAAGCGTGGCTTCTCCGAGTCAGTAATTGATACCTTAATACAGGCACGAAAGCCTGTCACCAGGAAAATTTACCACAAGATATGGCGTAAATATCTTCATTGGTGTGAATCCAAGAATTACTCATGGAGTAGGGTTAGGATTCCTAGGATATTGTCCTTCCTCCAAGAGGGTTTGGACAAAGGATTATCAGCTAGTTCTTTAAAGGGACAGATTTCTGCTCTGTCTATTCTTTTACACAAGCGTCTGGCAGAAGTTCCAGACGTTCAGGCATTTTGTCAGGCTTTAGTTAGAATTAAGCCTGTGTTTAAACCTGTTGCTCCTCCATGGAGCTTAAACTTGGTTCTTAAAGTTCTTCAAGGGCTTCCGTTTGAACCCCTTCATTCTATTGATATCAAACTTCTTTCATGGAAAGTTCTTTTTCTGATGGCTATTTCCTCGGCTCGAAGAGTCTCAGAGTTATCTGCCTTACATTGTGATTCTCCTTATCTAATCTTTCATTCAGATAAAGTTGTTCTGCGTACAAAACCTGGGTTTTTACCTAAGGCGGTTTCTAACAAGAATATCAATCAAGAGATTGTTGTTCCATCATTATGTCCTAATCCTTCTTCAAAGAAGGAACGTCTTTTGCATAATCTAGACGTAGTCCGTGCCTTGAAGTTTTACTTACAGGCTACTAAAGATTTTCGCCAAACATCTAACCTGTTTGTTGTTTACTCTGGACAGAGGAGAGGTCAGAAGGCCTCGGCAACCTCTCTTTCTTTTTGGCTTCGGAGTATAATCCGTTTAGCCTATGAGACTGCTGGACAGCAGCCTCCTGAAAGGATTACAGCTCATTCTACTAGAGCTGTGGCTTCCACCTGGGCCTTTAAAAATGAGGCCTCTGTTGAACAGATTTGCAAGGCTGCAACTTGGTCTTCCCTTCATACTTTTTCCAAATTTTCCAAATTTGATACTTTTGCTTCTTCGGAGGCTGTTTTTGGGAGAAAGGTTCTACAGGCAGTGGTTCATTCCGTTTAAGTCCCTGCCTTGTCCCTCCCATCATCCGTGTACTTTAGCTTTGGTATTGGTATCCCACAAGTAATGGATGATCCGTGGACTGGATACAATTAACAAGAGAAAACATAATTTATGCTTACCTGATAAATTTATTTCTCTTGTAGTGTATCCAGTCCACGGCCCGCCCTGTCCTTTTCAGGCAGGTCTAAATTTTAATTAAACTACAGTCACCACTGCACCCTATGGTTTCTCCCTTTTCTCAGCTTGTTTCGGTCGAATGACTGGATATGGCAGTGAGGGGAGGAGCTATATAGCAGCTCTGCTGTGGGTGATCCTCTTGCAACTTCCTGTTGGGAAGGAGAATATCCCACAAGTAATGGATGATCCGTGGACTGGATACACTACAAGAGAAATAAATTTATCAGGTAAGCATAAATTATCTTTTTTATTTTCTCAAGCAGACATCACTGGAGGGAAAGGCCATGCCCTCCCTCAGGATAAATCAAATAACATAAGGACCAAACAAAATAATTTTCGTTCCTTTCGAAACTTCAAGAGTGGTCCCGCTTCCTCTTCCCCTGCTGCAAAGCAAGAGGGTAACTTTACTCAACCCAAGTCAGTCTGGAGACCTAACCAGGCTTGGAACAAGAGTAAACAGGCCAAGAAGCCTGCAGCTGTCTCCAAGACAGCATGAAGGGGTAGCCCCCAATCCGGGACCGGATCTAGTAGGGGGCAGACTCTCTCTCTTCGCTCAGGCTTGGGCAAGAGATTTTCACGATTCCTGGGTTTTAGAAATTGTTTCCCAGGGTTATCTTCTGGACTTCAAAGATTCCCCCCCAAGGGGGAGATTTCACATTTCTCAATTGTCTGCAAACCAGACAAAGAGAGAGGCGTTCTTACACTGTGTAGAAGACCTACATACCATGGGAGTGATTCACCCAGTTCCAAAAGTTGAACATGGGATAGGGTTTTACTCAAACCTGTTCGTGGCTCCCAAAAAAGAAGGAACTTTCAGACCAATCTTGGATCACAAGATCTTAAACAAATTCCTCAGAGTTCCATCTTTCAAGATGGAGACTATTCGGACTATTCTGCTACTGATCCAGGAAGGTCAATTTATGACCACCGTGGACTTAAAGGGTGCGTATCTCCACATCCCTATTCACAGAGATCATCACCAATTTCTCAGGTTCGCCTTTCTGGACAGGCATTACCAGTTTGTGGCCCTTCCCTTCGGGTTGGCCACGGCTCCCAGAATTTTCACAAAGGTGCTAGGGTCCCTTCTGGCGGTTCTAAGACCGCGGGGCATAGCAGTAGCGCCTTAGCTAGACGACATCTTAATTCAAGCGTCGATTTTCCAACTAGCCAAGTCTCACACGGACATCGTATTGGCTTTTCTGAGATCTCATGGGTGGAAGGTGAACATAAAAAAGAGTTCTCTCTTCCCTCTCACAAGCGTTTCCTTCCTAGGGACTCTGATAGACTCGGTAGAAATGAAAATGACGGAGGTCAGGAAATCAAAACTTGTAACCACCTGCCGAGCTCTTCACTCCATTCCTCGGCCGTCAGTAGCTCAGTGTATGGAGGTAATCGAACTAATGGTAGCGGCAATGGACATAGTTCCATTTGCTCGTCTACACCTCAGACCACTACAACTGTGCATGCTCGAACAGTGGAATGGGGATTATGCAGATTTATCTCCTCAGATACATCTGGATCAGCAGACCAGAGATTCTCTTCTCTGGTGGTTGTCACAGGTTCACCTGTCCCGGGGAATGTGTTTCTGTAGGCCAGAGTGGGTCATATTAACAACAGATGCCAGCCTACTGGGCTGGGGTGCAGTCTGGAACTCCCTGAAAACTCAGGGTCTATGGACTCAGGAGGAGGCTCTCCTCCCGATAAATATTCTAGAACTGAGAGCGATATTCAATGCGCTTCAGGCGTGGCCTCAACTGGCTGCGGCCAAGTTCATCAGATTTCAGTCGGACAACATCACGACTGTAGCTTATATCAATCATCAAGGAGGAACACGGAGTTCTCTAGCGATGATAGAGGTGACCAAATAATCCATATCCCAGGGGTAGAGAACTGGGAGGCGGATTTCCTAAGTCGTCAGACTTTTCATCCGGGGGAGTGGGAGCTCCATCCGGAAGTATTTGCCCAACTGATTCAGCTATGGGGCACACCAGAATTAGATTTGATGGTGTCTCGTCAGAACGCCAAGCTTCCTTGTTACGGATCCAGGTCAAGGGATCCCCAGGCAGTACTGATAGATGCTCTAGCAGTGCCCTGGTCCTTCAACCTGGCCTATGTGTTTCCACCATTTCCTCTCCATCCTCGTCTGACTGCCAGAATCAAGCAGGAGAGAGCTTCAGTGATTTTGATAGCACCTGCGTGGCCAGGCAGGACTTGGTATGCAGATCTGGTAGACATGTCATCCGTTCCACCGTGGACTCTGCCGATGAGGCAGGACCTTCTAATTCAGGGTCCATTCAAGCATCCAAATCTAATTTCTCTGCGGCTGACTGCTTGGAGATTGAACGCCTGATTTTATCAAAGCGTGGTTTCTCTGAGTCGGTCATTGATACCTTGATTCAGGCTAGAAAGCCTGTCACCAGGAAAATCTATCATAAGATATGGCGTAAATATCTTTATTGGTGTGAATCCAAGGGTTACTCATGGAGTAAGATTAGGATTCCTAGGATATTGTCTTTTCTCCAAGAAGGATTGGAGAAGGAATTATCAGCTAGTTCCTTAAAGGGACAGATATCTGCTTTGTCTATTCTTTTACACAAACGTCTGGCAGATGTTCCAGATGTTCAGGCGTTTAGTCAGGCTTTAGTTAGGATCAAGCCTGTGTTTAAACCTGTTGCTCTGCCATGGAGTTTAAATTTAGTTCTTAAAGTTCTTCAAGGGGTTCCGTTTGAACCTATGCATTCCATAGATATTAAGCTTCTATCTTGGAAAGTTCTGTTTTTAGTAGCTATCTCTTCGGCTCAAAGAGTTTCTGAATTATCTGCTTTACAGTGTGACTCACCTTATCTTGTTTTCCATGCGGATAAGGTGGTTTTGCGTACCAAACCTGGATTCCTTCCTAAGGTTGTTTCTAATAGGAATATCAATCAGGAAATTGTTGTTCCTTCTCTGTGTCCTAATCCTTCTTCCAAGAAGGAACGTTTGTTGCACAACCTAGATGTGGTTCGTGCTTTAAAGTTCTACCTACAAGCAACTAAAGATTTCCGTCAAACTTCTTCATTGTTTGTTTTCTATTCTGGAAAGTGGAGAGGTCAAACGGCTACGGCAACCTCTCTTTCTTTTTGGCTGAGAAGCATCATCCGTTTGACTTATGAGACTGCTGGCCAGCACCCTCCTGAAAGGATTACTGCTCACTCTACTAGAGCAGTGGCTTCCACATGGGCTTTTAAAAATGAGGCTTCGGTTGAACAGATTTGTAAGGCGGCGACTTGGTCTTCGCTTCATACTTTTTCAAAATTTTACAAATTTGATACTTTTGCTTCTTCGGAGGCTATTTTTGGGAGAAAGGTTCTACAAGCAGTGGTGCCATCCGTTTAGGTACCTGTCTTGTCCCTCCCTTCATCCGTGTCCTAAAGCTTTGGTATTGGTATCCCACAAGTATTGGATGAATCCGTGGACTCGATAGATCTTGCAAGAGAAAACAAAATTTATGCTTACCTGATAAATTTCTTTCTCTTGCGATGTATCGAGTCCATGGCCCGCCCTGTCTATTTAAGACAGGTAATATATTTTATTATTAAACTTCAGTCACCTCTGCACCCTATAGTTTCTCCTTTTTCTTCCTATCCTTCGGTCGAATGACTGGGGGGTGGAGTTAGGGGAGGAGCTATATAGACAGCTCTGCTGTGGGTGCTCTCTGTGCCACTTCCTGTTGGGAAGGAGAATATCCCACAAGTATTGGATGAATCCGTGGACTCGATACATCTCAAGAGAAAGAAATTTATCAGGTAAGCATAAATTTTGTTTTTCATATAACTGCATGTAATAGACACTAATATAGAATAAGATGCACAGATACTGATATAAAAATCCAGTATAAAACTGTTTAAAAACTTACTTAGAAGCTCTCAGTTTAGCTCTGTTGCAAAGGTAGCTGGAAAGCCCACTGCAAGTGGGAAATAAGACACTCCCCCCCTTCCCCTTCTTTTGCATATGAAAAGACCCTTTACACAAACAGGAGCAAGCTGGAGAAGGTAGCTGACGGTATTCACATAAAACTTTGGGGCTTGGTTAGGAGTCTGAAAATCATTATTATTATTATTTAAAAAAAAAGCAAAACTATACATTTAAAAATATATATATATATTTATGGGCTATATAAATAGATCATCTACAAAACATTTATGCAAAGAAAAAATGAGTGTATAATGTCCCTTTAAGTTAGTACTGAAAACAAAAATGTCCCTTTAAGAGACACTTAAGTGCAAATTAAATCAGTCCACCAGCAGCCACTATCAGCAATGTAATTAAAGGTAAGAACTTTTTCAACTTCCAAGTAATATAATTTGTAAAAAAACAGAGAACTTTTTTTTATTATTATTTTTGTTAAAGGTTTTTATTGATAAAGAACCAGTGCAATAAAGATAACATCCAGTACATGTCTTTGGATATTTATAATCGTGATATAAAAATCGGAGTGCACCCTTAGACCTAAAGTAACATTCCGGTCAAAATTTAAATTCACATAAATAAATTACATTTTTAAATAGAAACATATTTGCAATATACAGGTATTGGCAAAAATGCTTCTAGTAAAAGTTATCAGTGTT
The DNA here is from genome assembly GCF_027579735.1 of Bombina bombina. Taxonomy (NCBI): domain Eukaryota; kingdom Metazoa; phylum Chordata; class Amphibia; order Anura; family Bombinatoridae; genus Bombina; species Bombina bombina. Next base: position 437,303,846 of record NC_069500.1, read on the forward strand.
TTAGTGTTAAAATGAATCTCTGCACGTGCATGTGAAGCATAGCTAGATATTCTCAGTGCACCAGCATTTTAAATACTGCACCTGCTCAGAGCGCTAGTGGGACTTGCATCACGTCAACTGTTAATAAATTGAGTCATTACCAAATGGTACAAGCACCTTAGGCTCTCTAAGCAAGTGCTGTGTTTAAAATGACGGTGCACAGTGCATACTTAAATACACATTTGAAACAGCTATAGCTTTTATTAGAAGCATTTTTGCTGACACATGTATATTACAAAAATGCTTCTATTCAAAGCTGAAATGCATCCATGTGGATTCCAATTTGGGCTGGAATGTCCCTTTAAGCATAGAAGAGATGAGCTCCACACATCAAAAGACAAACAAGAAAACAGTGATATCCATGCTTCATAAAATATACACTATAGGTATAGAATGTGTGTTGAAAGAAAAATAACTGTGCGGATTTCAAGGGTACATATGGAAACAATAGTATCTAGGGCAGGGGTGTCCAAACTTTGCTCTCCAGAGGTTTTGGAACTACATTTCCCATGATGCTCAGCTAGATAAAATGCTGGCTGAGCATCATCGGAAATGTAGTTCCAAAACCTCTGGAGAGCAAAGTTTGGACACCCCTGATCTAGGGGTATTATATGTTTGTTGGTTGATTAGGGCACCAGGGTGTAGAGAGAACTTTTTTTTTTTTTTTACTATTAACTTAGTACTGCTGAACTGAAACAAACAAAAAAATGTCCTTTTAAGAGAAGACGGTAGCAGCCGCTAGAACTTTTTAAACTTAATATAAAAAAGTAGTAAAAAAAATAAATGAAGAATTTGTTTTACCTAAACTATTTACGTTACTAAACTGCTGTATTAACTCTTTTAAATTAAATAATTAACAATTTACACAAATCTTGAACTCTACAACTAATCTGCTTTCCTTGATATAAAAGTATTTAAAATAATTTAAATTAAGATATGTATGTAGATTAGAGATAAATATATTAACACACAAGGTGTTGGAATATTCTTCTAATCTAATCTCTTTTTAAAGCTGGCACTGCCAGGCAGTGGCACAAGCATTATATTAATGTTATAATATATATTAGTAATAGCAATATTAGCAACAAGAAAAAGGAAATAGGCAGTAATTTAAAATTGCTTCTCTGACTTCAATCCCTCCCCTTGAATGCTGAATGGCCAGAAAATGTCAAAAGCTTCCATTGACAGGCTGCAAATCTATTCACTGCTTCTTCCTGGTTTTCATTCATTGGCTAAAGCCTCAACAATAGGTTGTACTGACACGTACGTGCCCCTTACTAGAGCGCTGAGGTTTATAGAGTAATCTATTCGTATTTCCTCCCGGAGGCAATACTTTACACAATTCTCCTCACTGGAGCAGGTGGACATCATTTCCAAAAGACAAGCAAGAAGAAACACCACACCGGAAAGGATCTAAGTGCAAGTCAAGCGATTTCACATAAAAGTATTTAATGCAAAAGCCAAATTCACACACATACTAAAAAACCTTGTTTAGAGCTGAGGTATGCTACAGTTGTTCATCAAACATATGGTACCGGGATGTTTATTGAGTCCTTCCAAGGGGACGACAGCGATCTCTCAATCCAGATAGCCTGCTGATCCGTCCCCGGTACACTCACTGGTGCTGAGGATCCTATGTGTAAAGTCTCTTTCTCCCGGTTTCCAAATACAAATGCTCAACAGTCCCAAATAGAGTAACTCCACCACGTCTAAAAAGTCTTGACCAATATAAAAATATAATATGAAAAAGCCCATTAAACTAGGCTACATAGTTGCCAAAATCTCTCACACGGAGTCGCCCACAAGCCCTATCGTCTCTTTAAAGAGATATTGGCAACTTTGTAGCCTAGTTTATTTATATGTTTCATAAGGCACTGCTTAATGCCATAGGCACTGCTAGATGTTAATTCCTACACCATGCTCTTCAGGCAACTAGGCCAAGAATGTCTCTTATTGTCAGTGTAGTTGTAATGACAATGTGATTTCTTTTAATGTCATTCTGAAGTTTTCTACAGAAACTGATACTAAATAGGGGTGGCATAAGTGTATGCACAATTGTGTGGTCAGGAAACACAATGGATTCACTGTCTTATTAAATTATTATACAGAAAATGGAATAAAACTTTGCTTAGAGCCCCTGTATGAAAAATACATTTAGTTCTATAAGATCCACCTTTATTTTGATCTAGGTTTAAAATTATTGACCAGGAAATCTTACGTTTTAATGACCAGTTTGTCATTAAGATATTGGCTTTAAAAGGATAAGAAACCCAAACATTTTGTTTCTTTCATGTAATTAGCAAGAGTCCATGAGCTAGTGACGTATGGGATATACATTCCTACCAGGAGGGGCAAAGTTTCCTAAACCTCAAAATGCCTATAAATACACCCCTCACCACACCCACAAATCAGTTTTACAAACTTTGCCTCCCATGGAGGTGGTGAAGTAAGTTTGTGCTAGATTCTTCGTTGATATGCGCTTCGCAGCAGGCTGGAGCCCGGTTTTCCTCTCAGTGTGCAGTGAATGTCAGAGGGATGTGAAGAGAGTATTGCCTATTTGAATTCAATGATCTCCTTCTACGGGGTCTATTTCATAGGTTCTCTGTTATCGGTCATAGAGATTCATCTCTTACCTCCATTTTCAGATCGACGATATACTCTTATATATACCATAACCTCTACTGATTCTCGTTTCAGTACTGATTTGGCTTTCTACTACATGTAGATGAGTGTCCTGGGGTAAGTCTTATTTTTGTGACACTCTAAGCTATGGTTGGGCACTTTTTTATAAAGTTCTAAATATATGTGTTTAAACATTTATTTGCCTTGATTCAGGATGTTCAACATTCCTTATTTCAGACAGTCAGTTTCATTATTTGGGATAATGCATTTGAATAATCAATTTTTTCTTACCTTAAAATTTGACTTTTCTCCTGTGGGCTGTTAGGCTCGCGGGGGCTGAAAATGCTTCATTTTATTGCGTCATTCTTGGCGCGGACTTTTTTGGTGCAAAAATTTTCTTTGTCATTTCCGGCGTCATACTTGTCGCCGGAAGTTGCGTCATTTTTTTGACGTTTTTGCGCCAAAAATGTCGGCGTTACCGGATGTGGCGTCATTTTTGGCGCTTAAAGCATTTAGGCGCCAAATAATGTGGGCGTCTTTTTTGGCGCTAAAAATATGGGCGTCATTATTGTCTCCACATTATTTAAGTCTCATTGTTTATTTGCTTCTGGTTGCTAGAAGCTTGTTCATTGGCATTTTTTCCCATTCCTGAAACTGTCTTTTAAGGAATTTGATCAATTTTGCTTTATATGTTGTTTTTTCTATTACATATTGCAAGATGTCTCAGATTGACCCTGAATCAGAAGATACTTCTGGAAAATTGCTGCCTGATGCTGGATCTACCAAAGTTAAGTGTATTTGTTGTAAACTTGTGGTATCTGTTTCTCCGGCTGTTGTTTGTAATGAATGTCATGACAAACTTGTTAATGCAGATAATATTTCCTTTAGTAATGTTCCATTACCTGTTGCTGTTCCATCAACATCTAATATTCAGGGTGTTCCTGTTAACATAAGAGATTTTGTTTCTAAATCTATTAAGACTATGTCTGTTATTCCTCCTCCTAGTAAATGTAAAAGGTCTTTTAAAACTTCCCATTTTTCAGATGAATTTTTAAATGAACATCATCATTCTGATTCTGATAATGATTCCTCTGGTTCAGAGGATTCTGTTTCAGAGGTTGATACTGATAAATCTTCATATTTATTTAAAATGGAATTTATTCGTTCTTTGCTTAAAGAAGTCTTAATTGCATTAGAAATAGAGGAATCTGGTCCTCTTGATACTAAATCTAAACGTTTGAATACGGTTTTTAAACCTCCTGTAGTTATTCCAGAGGTTTTTCCCGTCCCTGATGCTATTTCTGAAGTAATTTCTAGGGAATGGAATAATTTGGGTAATTCATTTACTCCTTCTAAACGGTTTAAGCAATTATATCCTGTGCCATCTGACAGATTAGAGTTTTGGGACAAAATCCCTAAGGTTGATGGGGCTATCTCTACTCTTGCTAAACGTACTACTATTCCTACGGCAGATAGTACTTCCTTTAAGGATCCTTTAGATAGGAAAATTGAATCCTTTCTAAGAAAAGCTTATTTATGTTCAGGTAATCTTCTTAGGCCTGCTATATCTTTGGCGGATGTTGCTGCAGCTTCAACTTTCTGGATGGAGGCTTTAGCACAACAAGTAACAGATCATAATACTCATAGCATTGTTAATCTTCTTCAACATGCTAATAACTTTATTTGTGATGCCATCTTTGATATCATTAGGGTTGATGTCAGGTATATGTCTTTAGCTATTTTAGCTAGAAGAGCTTTATGGCTTAAAACTTGGAATGCTGATATGTCTTCTAAGTCAACTTTGCTTTCCCTTTCTTTCCAGGGTAATAAATTGTTTGGTTCACAGTTGGATTCTATTATTTCAACTGTTACTGGGGGGAAAGGAACTTTTTTACCACAGGATAAAAAATCTAAAGGTAAATTTAGGTCTGCTAATCGTTTTCGTTCCTTTCGTCACAATAAGGAACAAAAGCCTGATCCTTCCCCTACAGGAGCGGTATCAGTTTGGAAACCATCTCCAGTCTGGAATAAATCCAAGCCTTTTAGAAAGCCAAAGCCAGCTCCCAAGTCCACATGAAGGTGCGGCCCTCATTCCAGCCCAGCTGGTAGGGGGCAGATTACGATTTTTCAAAAAAATTTGGATCAATTCGATTCACAATCTTTGGATCCAGAACATTGTTTCACAAGGGTACAGAATAGGCTTCAAGATAAGGCCTCCTGCAAAAAGATTTTTTCTTTCCCGTGTCCCAATAAATCCAGTGAAGGCTCAAGCATTTCTGAAATGTGTTTCAGATCTAGAGTTGGCTGGAGTAATTATGCCAGTTCCAGTTCTGGAACAGGGGCTGGGGTTTTACTCAAATCTCTTCATTGTACCAAAGAAGGAGAATTCCTTCAGGCCAGTTCTGGATTTAAAAATATTGAATCGTTATGTAAGGATACCAACATTCAAAATGGTAACTATAAGGACTATTCTGCCTTTTGTTCAGCAAGAGCATTATATGTCCACAATAGATTTACAAGATGCATATCTGCATATTCCGATTCATCCAGATCACAATCAGTTTCTGAGATTCTCTTTCCTAGACAAGCATTACCAGTTTGTGGCTCTGCCGTTTGGCCTTGCAACAGCTCCAAGGATTTTTACAAAGGTTCTCGGTGCCCTTCTATTTGTAATCAGAGAACAGGGTATTGTGGTATTTCCTTATTTGGACGATATCTTGGTACTTGCTCAGTCTTCACATTTAGCAGAATCTCATACGAATCGACTTGTATCGTTTCTTCAAGAACATGGTTGGAGGATCAATTTACCAAAAAGTTTGTTGATTCCTCAGACAAGGGTAACCTTTTTAGGTTTCCAGATAGATTCAGTGTCCATGACTCTGTCTCTGACGGACAAGAGACGTCTGAAATTGGTTTCAGCTTGTCGAAACCTTCAGTCTCAATCATTCCCTTCGGTAGCCTTATGCATGGAAATTCTAGTTCTTATGACTGCTGCATCGGACGCGATCCCCTTTGCTCGTTTTCACATGCGACCTCTTCAGCTCTGTATGCTGAACCAGTGGTGCAGGGATTATACAAAGATATCTCAATTAATATCTTTAAAACCGATTGTACGACACTCTCTGACGTGGTGGACAGACCACCATCGTTTAGTTCAGGGGGCTTCTTTTGTTCTTCCGACCTGGACTGTGATCTCAACAGATGCAAGTCTGACAGGTTGGGGAGCTGTTTGGGGGTCTCTGACAGCACAAGGGGTTTGGGAATCTCAGGAGGCGAGATTACCAATCAACATTTTGGAACTCCGTGCAATTTTCAGAGCTCTTCAGTCGTGGCCTCTTCTAAAGAGAGAGTCGTTCATTTGTTTTCAGACGGACAATGTCACAACTGTGGCATATGTCAATCATCAAGGAGGGACTCACAGTCCTCTGGCTATGAAAGAAGTATCTCGAATACTGGTATGGGCGGAATCCAGCTCCTGTCTAATTTCTGCGGTTCATATCCCAGGTATAGACAATTGGGAAGCGGATTATCTCAGTCGCCAAACGTTACATCCGGGCGAATGGTCTCTTCACCCAGAGGTATTTCTTCAGATTGTTCAAATGTGGGGACTTCCAGAAATAGATCTGATGGCTTCTCATCTAAACAAGAAGCTTCCCAGGTATCTGTCCAGATCCAGGGATCCTCAGGCGGAAGCAGTGGATGCATTGTCACTTCCTTGGAAGTATCATCCTGCCTATATCTTTCTGCCTCTAGTTCTTCTTCCAAGAGTGATTTCCAAGATTCTAAAGGAGCGTTCGTTTGTTCTGCTGGTGGCTCCAGCATGGCCTCACAGGTTTTGGTATGTGGATCTTGTCCGGATGGCTGCTTGCCAACCGTGGACTCTTCCGTTAAGACCAGACCTTCTATCGCAAGGTCCTTTTTTCCATCAGGATCTCAAATCCTTAAATTTGAAGGTATGGAAATTGAACGCTTGATTCTCAGTCATAGAGGTTTCTCTGACTCCGTAATTAATACTATGTTACAGGCTCGTAAATCTGTATCTAGAAAGATATATTATCGAGTCTGGAAGACTTATATTTCTTGGTGTTCTTCTCATCATTTTTCTTGGCATTCTTTTAGAATTCCTAGAATTTTACAATTTCTTCAGGATGGTTTGGATAAAGGTTTGTCTGCAAGTTCCTTGAAGGGACAAATCTCTGCTCTTTCTGTTCTCTTTCACAGAAAGATTGCTAGTCTTCCTGATATTCATTGTTTCTCCAACATAGGTGTGTCCGGTCCACGGCGTCATCCTTACTTGTGGGATATTCTCTTCCCCAACAGGAAATGGCAAAGAGCCCAGCAAAGCTGGTCACATGATCCCTCCTAGGCTCCGCCTACCCCAGTCATTCTCTTTGCCGTTGTACAGGCAACATCTCCACGGAGATGGCTTAGAGTTTTTTAGTGTTTAACTGTAGTTTTTCATTATTCAATCAAGAGTTTGTTATTTTCAAATAGTGCTGGTACGTACTATTTACTCAGAAACAGAAAAGAGATGAAGAATTCTGTTTGTATGAGGAAAATGATTTTAGCAACCGTAACTAAAATCCATGGCTGTTCCACACAGGACTGTTGAGAGCAATTAACTTCAGTTGGGGGAACAGTGTGCAGTCTCTTACTGCTTGAGGTATGACACATTCTAACAAGACGATGTAATGCTGGAAGCTGTCATTTTCCCTATGGGATCCGGTAAGCCATGTTTATTACGATTGTAAATAAGGGCTTCACAAGGGCTTATTTAAACTGTAGACTTTTTCTGGGCTAAATCGATTGATTATTAACACATATTTAGCCTTGAGGAATCATTTTTTATGGGTATTTTGATATAATAATATCGGCAGGCACTGTTTTAGACACCTTATTCTTTAGGGGCTTTCCCAAAGCATAGGCAGAGTCTCATTTTCGCGCCGGTGTTGCGCACTTGTTTTTGAGAGGCATGGCATGCAGTCGCATGTGAGAGGAGCTCTGATACGTATAAAAGACTTCTGAAGGCGTCATTTGGTATCGTATTCCCCTTTGGGTTTGGTTGGGTCTCAGCAAAGCAGATACCAGGGACTGTAAAGGGGTTTAAAGCTTAAAACGGCTCCGGTTCCGTTATTTTAAGGGTTAAAGCTTCCAAAATTGGTGTGCAATATTTTCAAAGCTTTAAGACGCTGTGGTGAAAATTTGGTGAATTTTGAACAATTCCTTCATGTTTTTTCGCAAATGCAGTAATAAAGTGTGTTCAGTTTAAAATTTAAAGTGACAGTAACGGTTTTATTTTAAAACGTTTTTTGTACTTTCTGTTCAAGTTTATGCCTGTTTAACATGTCTGAACTACCAGATAGACTGTGTTCTGAACATTTCTCAGCAGGCTGAATCTGATGTGATTACATTTAAATTTAAATTGGAACATCTCCGCATTTTGCTTAAGGAGGTATTATCCACTCTGGATGATTGTGAAAATTTAGTCATCCCAGAGAAACTATGTAAAATGGACAAGTTCCTAGAGGTGCCGGGGCTCCCAGAAGCTTTTCCTATACCCAAGCGGGTGGCGGACATTGTTAATAAAGAATGGGAAAGGCCCGGTATTCCTTTCGTCCCTCCCCCCATATTTAAAAAATTGTTTCCTATGGTCGACCCCAGAAAGGACTTATGGCAGTCAGTCCCCAAGGTCGAGGGAGCGGTTTCTACTTTAAACAAACGCACCACTATTCCCATAGAGGATAGTTGTGCTTTCAAAGATCCTATGGATAAAAAATTAGAAGGTTTGCTTAAAAAGATGTTTGTTCAGCAGGGTTACCTTCTACAACCCATTTCATGCATTGTCCCTGTCACTACTGCCGCATATTTCTGGTTTGATGAACTGCTTAAGGTGCTCGATAGTGACTCTCCTCCTTATGAGGAGATTATGGACAGAATCAATGCTCTCAAATTGGCTAATTCTTTCACTCTAGACGCCTCTTTGCAATTGGCTAAGTTAGCGGCTAAGAACTCTGGGTTTGCTATTGTGGCGCGCAGAGCGCTTTGGTTGAAATCTTGGTCGGCTGATGCGTCTTCCAAGAACAAGCTACTAAACATTCCTTTCAAGGGGAAAACGTTGTTTGGTCCTGACTTGAAAGAGATTATCTCTGATATCACTGGGGGTAAGGGCCACGCCCTTCCTCAGGATCGGCCTTTCAAGGCAAAAAATAGACCTAATTTTCGTCCCTTTCGTAAAAACGGACCAGCCCAAGGTGCTACGTCCTCTAAGCAAGAGGGTAATACTTCTCAGGCCAAGCCAGCTTGGAGACCAATGCAAGGCTGGAACAAGGGAAAGCAGGCCAAGAAACCTGCCACTGCTACCAAGACAGCATGAAATATTGGCCCCCGATCCGGGACCGGATCTGGTGGGGGGCAGACTCTCTCTCTTCGCTCAGGCTTGGGCAAGAGATGTTCTGGATCCTTGGGCGCTAGAAATAGTCTCCCAGGGTTATCTTCTGGAATTCAAGGGACTTCCCCCAAGGGGGAGGTTCCACAGGTCGCAGTTGTCTTCAGACCACATAAAAAGACAGGCGTTCTTACATTGTGTAGAAGACCTGTTAAAAATGGGAGTGATTCATCCTGTTCCATTAGGAGAACAGGGGATGGGGTTCTACTCCAATCTGTTCATAGTTCCCAAAAAAGAGGGAACGTTCAGACCAATCCTAGATCTCAAGATCTTAAACAAATTTCTCAAGGTCCCATCGTTCAAGATGGAAACCATCCGAACTATCCTTCCTTCCATCCAGGAAGGTCAATTCATGACCACGGTGGATTTAAAGGATGCGTATCTACATATTCCTATCCACAAGGAACATCATCGGTTCCTAAGGTTTGCATTCCTGGACAAACATTACCAGTTCGTGGCGCTTCCTTTCGGATTAGCCACTGCTCCAAGGATTTTCACAAAGGTACTAGGGTCCCTTCTAGCGGTGCTAAGACCAAGGGGCATTGCAGTAGTACCTTACCTGGACGACATTCTGATTCAAGCGTCGTCCCTTCCTCAAGCAAAGGCTCACACGGACATTGTCCTGGCCTTTCTCAGATCTCACGGCTGGAAAGTGAACGTGGAAAAGAGTTCTCTATCCCCGTCAACAAGGGTTCCCTTCTTGGGAACAATTATAGACTCCTTAGAAATGAGGATCTTTCTAACAGAGGCCAGAAAAACAAAGCTTCTGGACTCTTGTCGGATACTTCATTCCGTTCCTCTTCCTTCCATAGCTCAGTGCATGGAAGTGATCGGGTTGATGGTGGCGGCGATGGACATAGTTCCTTTTGCGCGCATTCATCTAAGACCATTACAACTGTGCATGCTCAGTCAGTGGAATGGGGACTATACAGACTTGTCTCCGAAGATACAAGTAAATCAGAAGACCAGAGACTCACTCCGTTGGTGGCTGTCCCTGGACAATCTGTCTCAAGGGATGATGTTCCACAGACCAGAGTGGGTCATTGTCACGACCGACGCCAGTCTGATAGGCTGGGGCGCGGTCTGGGGATCCCTGAAAGCTCAGGGTCTTTGGTCTCGGGAAGAATCTCTTCTACCGATAAATATTCTGGAACTGAGAGCGATATTCAATGCTCTCCAGGCCTGGCCCCAGCTTGCGAGGACCAGGTTCATACGGTTTCAATCAGACAACATGACGACTGTTGCGTACATCAACCATCAGGGGGGAACAAGGAGTTCCCTAGCGATGGAAGAAGTAACCAAAATAATTCTTTGGGCGGAGTCTCACTCCTGCCACCTGTCTGCTATCCACATCCCAGGAGTGGAAAATTGGGAAGCGGATTTTCTGAGTCGGCAGACATTGCATCCGGGGGAGTGGGAACTCCATCCGGAAATCTTTGCCCAAGTCACTCACCTGTGGGGCATTCCAGACATGGATCTGATGGCCTCTCGTCAGAACTTCAAAGTTCCTTGCTACGGGGCCAGATCCAGGGATCCCAAGGCGGCTCTAGTGGATGCACTAGTGGCACCTTGGACCTTCAAACTAGCTTATGTGTTCCCGCCATTTCCTCTCATCCCCAGGCTGATAGCCAGGATCAAGCAGGAGAGGGCGTCGGTGATCTTGATAGCTCCTGCGTGGCCACGCAGGACTTGGTATGCAGATCTGGTGAATATGTCATCGGCTCCACCTTGGAAGCTACCTTTGAGACGAGACCTTCTTGTTCAGGGTCCGTTCGAACATCCGAATCTGGTTTCACTCCAGCTGACTGCTTGGAGATTGAACGCTTGATTTTATCGAAGCGAGGATTCTCAGTTTCTGTTATCGATACTCTTGTTCAGGCCAGAAAGCCTGTGACTAGAAAGATTTACCACAAAATTTGGAAAAAATATATCTGTTGGTGTGAATCTAAAGGATTCCCTTGGGACAAGGTTAAGATTCCTAGGATTCTATCCTTCCTTCAAGAAGGATTGGAAAAAGGATTATCTGCAAGTTCCCTGAAGGGACAGATTTCTGCCTTGTCGGTATTACTTCACAAAAAGCTGGCAGCTGTGCCAGATGTTCAAGCCTTTGTGCAGGCTCTGGTTAGAATCAAGCCTGTTTACAAACCTTTGACTCCTCCTTGGAGTCTCAATTTAGTTCTTTCAGTTCTTCAGGGGGTTCCGTTTGAACCCTTACATTCCGTTGATATTAAGTTATTATCTTGGAAAGTTTTGTTTTTAGTTGCGATTTCTTCTGCCAGAAGAGTCTCAGAATTATCTGCTCTGCAGTGTTCTCCTCCTTATCTGGTGTTCCATGCAGATAAGGTGGTTTTACGTACTAAACCTGGTTTTCTTCCAAAAGTTGTTTCTAACAAAAACATTAACCAGGAGTTTATCGTACCTTCTCTGTGTCCGAAACCAATTTCAAAGAAGGAACGTTTGTTGCACAATTTGGATGTTGTTCGCGCTCTAAAATTCTATTTAGATGCTACAAAGGATTTTAGACAAACATCTTCCTTGTTTGTTGTTTATTCAGGTAAAAGGAGAGGTCAAAAAGCAACTTCTACCTCTCTCTCTTTTTGGATTAAAAGCATCATCAGATTGGCTTACGAGACTGCCGGACGGCAGCCTCCCGAAAGAATCACAGCTCATTCCACTAGGGCTGTGGCTTCCACATGGGCCTTCAAGAACGAGGCTTCTGTTGATCAGATATGTAGGGCAGCGACTTGGTCTTCACTGCACACTTTTACCAAATTTTACAAGTTTGATACTTTTGCTTCTTCTGAGGCTATTTTTGGGAGAAAGGTTTTGCAAGCCGTGGTGCCTTCCATTTAGGTGACCTGATTTGCTCCCTCCCTTCATCCGTGTCCTAAAGCTTTGGTATTGGTTCCCACAAGTAAGGATGACGCCGTGGACCGGACACACCTATGTTGGAGAAAACAGAATTTATGTTTACCTGATAAATTTCTTTCTCCAACGGTGTGTCCGGTCCACGGCCCGCCCTGGTTTTTTTAATCAGGTCTGATATTTTATTTTCTTTAACTACAGTCACCACGGTACCATATGGTTTCTCCTATGCAAATATTCCTCCTTAACGTCGGTCGAATGACTGGGGTAGGCGGAGCCTAGGAGGGATCATGTGACCAGCTTTGCTGGGCTCTTTGCCATTTCCTGTTGGGGAAGAGAATATCCCACAAGTAAGGATGACGCCGTGGACCGGACACACCGTTGGTGAAAGAAATTTATCAGGTAAACATAAATTCTGTTTTTGTACAGGCTTTGGTTCGTATAAAACCTGTTAAGTCAATTTCTCCTCCTTGGAGTTTGAATTTGGTTCTGGGGGCTCTTCAAGCTCCTCAGTTTGAACCTATGCATTCGCTGGATATTAAATTACTTTCTTGGAAAGTTTTGTTTCTTTTGGCCATCTCTTCTGCTAGAAGAGTTTCTGAATTATCTGCTCTTTCTTGTGAGTCTCCTTTTCTGATTTTTCATCAGGATAAGGCGGTGTTGCGAACTTCATTTAAATTTTTTCCTAAGGTTGTGAATTCTAACAACATTAGTAGAGAAATTGTGGTTCCTTCATTGTGTCCTAATCCTAAGAATTCTAAGGAAAGATCGTTGCATTCTTTGGATGTAGTTAGAGCTTTGAAATATTATGTTGAAGCTACTAAAGATTTCAGAAAGACTTCTAGTCTATTTGTTATTTTTTCTGGTTCTAGGTAAGGTCAGAAGGCTTCTTCCATTTCCTTGGCATCTTGGTTAAAGTCTTTGATTCATCATGCTTATGTTGAGTCGGGTAGATCTCCGCCTCAAAGGATTTCCGCTCATTCGACTAGGTCAGTCTCTACTTCCTGGGCATTTAAGAATGAAGCTTCGGTTGATCAGATTTGCAAAGCAGCAACTTGGTCTTCTTTGCATACTTTTACTAAATTCTACCATTTTGATGTGTTTTCTTCTTCTGAAGCAGTTTTTGGTAGAAAAGTACTTCAGGCAGCTGTTTCAGTTTGATTCTTCTGCTTATAATTTTAGTTTTTTTCATTATAAGATTTAAACTTTGTTTTGGGTGTGGATTATTTTTCAGCGGTATTGGCTGTCTTTATTTTATCCCTCCCTCTCTAGTGACACTTGCGTGGAAGATCCACATCTTGGGTATTCATTATCCCATACGTCACTAGCTCATGGACTCTTGCTAATTACATGAAAGAAAACATAATTTATGTAAGAACTTACCTGATAAATTCATTTCTTTCATATTAGCAAGAGTCCATGAGGCCCACCCTTTTTGTGGTGGTTATGATTTTTTTGTATAAAGCACAATTATTCCAATTCCTTATTTTTTATGCTTTCACACTTTTTTCTTATCACCCCACTTCTTGGCTATTCGTTAAACTGATTTGTTGGTGTGGTGAGGGGTGTATTTATAGGCATTTTGAGGTTTGGGAAACTTTGCCCCTCCTGGTAGGAATGTATATCCCATACGTCACTAGCTCATGGACTCTTGCTAATATGAAAGAAATGAATTTATCAGGTTATTAAGTTCTTACATAAATTATGTTTTTGTTTTTCAGATTGAGCATACAATTTTAAAAAGGTTTCCAATTTACTTCTATTATCAAATTTTACTTCATTTCCATGGTATTCTTTGTTGAAGAGATACCTAGATAGGTGTCTGAAGCACTTCATGTCAGGAACATGTGCTGCCATCTAGTGGTCTAGCAATTTGAATGCCACATAGTGCTGCAGACGTGCCCGTTTCTGATCTTTTTTCAACAACAAAAATACCAAGAAAAGGAAGAAAATTTTATAATAGAAGTAAATTAGAATTTTTTTTTTAAATTACATGCTCTATCTGAATCGTGAAGGAAAAATTTGGGTTTCATATCACTTTAAATGTAAGTTCAGGTGAACCAAATTTATCTGATTTATTTATTTTATTGTCATTATGAGACATTCTTGAAACATCAGTGGTTTGATTCTTATCATTAATCGGTAGTAATAAGCTTAGCTTATAGTCAAGCTAAATATCACACATACTTTTCAGCTAAATGCTCTTAGTTTTACAAATACTTAGTAGTCAAGATGTAATTTGATGTCTTATTTGCACTTTCCTGAAATTTTGTTGAAAATTGCCCCCCAAAAAATCAGAACTAACAGAGTAGTTTAGATAAGCTCTTAAATACACTTCTTTCCTAATGCTTGCTTTTACCATACAGAATAGAACAGACATGTTTTCTTTCTAATGGTAGTGAGCCCACAATACTAACTCATGGGATTACATCACCTGGCCACCAGTAGGAGGCAAAGACAACCTACCAGAGCTTTGCATATATCCCGCCTACTTCCCATTCTCTCCCAGTAGTATTGCCTTATGTTTTTATATATTCTCAGTGGATAGTTCCTAGAAGAGAGGGTTTTTAACTTTGGAGCTGGTGCAATATAATTCTTTCCAGTGAAGTCTTTTCACAGACCAGGTAACTGGTGTCGCTGGGAAGTTCCCAAGCCTCCTCCATTGCTGACCAAATGTAGATGCTTCCAGTCATGAATCCTCAGATTGTCATTGGCAATACAAGGATCAGATGTAAGAGCTGCTCAGAATTAACTGTAAGTACAAGGGTTATAGAAACACAGGTCCTGTTTAACCTTGAGTGACTGGGTGAGTTTCTGTTATGTCCTAGTTGCAACAAAGGGGATTCTAATTTTTGACATGGTAATAGTATCAGTGATGCTACCTTTCACAATTCCATTATACCTTGTAGTAGGATCACAGGGAGACATGTTTGTGTGATATTTTTGTTAAGTGCATGTTTTTGCATATTTCTTTATTTTCAAAGCTCAGAGCAAGGTCGGCTTGTGTCTGACCGTAACATGTGACTATCCGGTGTACCGATCACATGCTACATGATCAGTACACTACGGCAGTGGATGGCAGTTGTCTGGATAATAGCCAGGCCATTCTCCCTGCTGATGGGTGGACAATCCTTTCCATGGTTCTGGGGAGATTTGGTGTGGGTCCCGCCCCTTCCTATTTAGACTTGCTGAGCTCATGTGAGAAGACAGAGATGAGTTGGAACTTCGTAGCAGCACTTGGGGTCTCTTCTCAGGAGGGGGTAAGACACTCTGCTAGTGCTCCAGAGAGGGTATTTTGAGTTTTCAGCTGGTATGTCTGAATTTGACTAATATTTAATTTTCGGGAAAATAAAGTTTATTCCAGTTTCTGACTTATTTTCACCATAAATACAAACTGGGATGGCTGAGACTGCTCCTATGTTATCAGAGCAGAGAGCCATAGAAAAAGTGATCCCTGCAAACAAATGTCTATTATGTAAGAGGTGGTTCTATATACTCCTGCTCAGTTATGCAATGCATGCTTAACTGTTGTTCTGCAGTCTCATTCATCATGCCACAGTACTCTAGGCATAACAGCTATTCAATCTAATCAGGATAAATCTGAGGGGTTTCAGAGGGCTTTAAAACTTCTTTGCAAACTGCAGTTTCTGATGGTTTACCACCTCCAAGTAAGGTTAAATGGACATAAAACAAGTTGGGATAGAGACAAAATATAATATGTACTTTAATTACTTTAAAAAAATAAAAATAAAATAATAATAATGCAAATTTCTAAAATATTAGAAAAAAAAGCAGAGGGCGCAAAACATTTTTAAATTATCCTAGTACATATTATAGTGTAGACAATAAAAAATGCAAAACAATAAGTGTTATTGAGAAAATAAAAAGTTAAAAAAAAAGTAAAATAGGTAAATGGAAAAATATAAAATATATATATATATATATATATATATATATATATATATATATATATATATATATATATATATATATATATATATATATATATATATATATATATAAAGAAATAAAAATAAATAAAAAGGTGAGGATGATAAGTCCTCGAGTCAGCTCCTCTTCCTGCAGATTGGACTTGCAAAGTGGATCTAAAAGGAATATAAAGAAGAGCGCCTCATAGTGCAGTTATCTCAATGCTGGGAGTGATAAACAATGTGTGTACTTCAGCTAAAGTCTTAATTACAAAGTTATATGCACTTGGAATGAGTGCAAAAAAAAGCACTCTGGCTATTGCATTCTCCAGCTGACTGGTAGGGATTTTGGCTTCTTCCAATTCAAGGATATCGAAATCTTAGATATACAGTCCCTTTTATCCAATTCCAATCAGAGAATGTGACAACAGTGGTGCATATAAACCATCAAGGGGAACAAGGAAAGGTATCAGTGTACCATGCCAGCCATTCATTTCGCAGGAGTGGACAATTGGGAAGCAGACTATTTGAGTTATCACAGAGAATGGTCTCTCAATCAGGAACTTTTCGAACACATGAACATGTGGGATAGACCAGACATAGATCTCATGGCTTCTCGTCTGAAAAATAAGTTACTGAGGTACGGTTTGAGATCAAGGGATTCTCATGCGGAGCTGATAACTGCATTGACAGCTCCTTGGCAGTACAATCTAATATACCTGTTTCCTTAGATTGTACTACCTCAACGTGTGGTAGAGCATCTCAAGCAGGACCAGGTCCCAGCAATTCTGATTACTCCATCATTACCTCACAGGACCTGGTATGTGCATCTGGTAAGGATGTCCAGCTTGCTTCCTTGGCATCTACCTCTGAGATCAGACCTGCTGTCTCAAGGTCCATTTTCTCTTGTAAGGTGTATCCAGTCCACGGATTCATCCATTACTTGTGGGATATTCTCCTTCCCAACAGGAAGCTGCAAGAGGATCACCCACAGCAGAGCTGTCTATATAGCTCCTCCCCTAACTGCCACTACCAGTCATTCTCTTGCAGCTCTCGACAAGAAAGGAAGTAGCTAGAGAGATGTGGTGAATTAGTGTAGTTTATCTTCAATCAAAAGTTTGTTATTTTTAAACGGTACCGGCGTTGTACTGTTTTTACCTCAGGCAGAAATTAGAAGAAGAGTTTTGCCTGAGGTTTTTGATGATCTTAGCAGGTTGTAACTAAGGTCTACTGCTGTTCTCACACATAACTGAAGAGTATGGGAAAACTTCAGCTGGCGGAACGGCCTGCAGAATTAACTGCTCCGAGGTATGTTCAGTATATTTTTTTCTAGAGAGATGATAAGGTCTAGAAAATGCTGACAGTGCCTGATATATTTAAGGTAAGCCTGATTACAGTGATTTAACAAACGACTGGCATCATGCTTGCAGTAAAGGGTAATATTCATGTTACTTGCTCTTATTACTTAGTATGTAAAACGTTTGCATGATATATAAAAAAATGTTTTTTACTGAGGGTGATAAATCTTTATTTGGGGCCTAGTTTTCCACATGGCTGACTAGATTTCTCCTAGGAGTAGTTATTATGGCCCTTTCACTTTGAGTGCATGATGGGAGGGGCCTATTTTCGCGCTCTAATTGCGCAGTAGTTTTTACATTCTGAGACATCCAGCTTCCCTGATGGAGTCCCCTGACATATTGAACCTCTGTAAAGGGTTTTTGTGCCTACAAAAGTCGTTTTATGGGCAGGTAGGAGCCACAGTAGAGCTGTGGCAGTTTGCTTGTGACTGGTATAACGGTTTTACCGTTTTTCTGATTAGTTTTTGAGCCTGAGGGGTTAATCATCCATTTGCAAGTGGGTGCAATGCTATTTTAGTCTATTGTACACACTGTAAAAATTTTGTAGAGTTAACTGCTTTTTTTCACTGTTTTGCAGTTTTTGTGTTTGTTTTTTCCCTTAAAGGCACAGTACCGTTTTTTATATTCTGCTTTTTCACATTAATTAAAGTGTTTTCCAAGCTTGCTGGTCTCATTACTAGTCTGTTAAACATGTCTGACATAGAGGAAACTCCTTGTTCATTATGTTTAGAAGCCATTGTAGAACCCCCTCTTAGAATGTGTACCAAATGCACTGATCTTACTATAAATTTTAAAGACCATATTCTGGCTTTAAAAGATTTATCACTAGAGGAAATTGACAAGGGGGAAGTTATGCCGACTAACTCTCCCCACGTGTTAGAGCCTATAACTCCCGCTCAAGGGACGCCAAGTACATCTAGCTCGCCCATTGCGTATACTTTACTAGACATGGCAGCAGTTATGAATCATACCCTTACAGAGGTATTCTCCAAACTGCCAGGGTTACAAGGAAAGCGAGACAGCTCTGGGGCTAGAACAAATACAGAGCTCTCTGACGCTATAGTAGCTATGTCTGATATACCCTCACAATGTGCAGAAGCCGAAGCAGGAGAGCTTCTATCTGTGGGAGATTTTTCTGACTCAGGGAAGACACTTCAACCTGATTCTGATATGTCTACATTTAAATTTAAGCTTGAACACCTCCGCGTGTTGCTCAGGGAGGTTTTAGCAACTCTGGATGACTGTGACGCCATTGTAGTCCCAGAGAAATTGTGTAAATTGGATAAATACTATGCAGTGCCTGTTTACACTGATGTTTTTCCAACACCTAAGAGGTTTTCAGAAATTATTACTAAGGAATGGGATAGACCAGGTGTACCGTTCTACCGTTCTCTCCCCCTCCTGTTTTTATAAAGAGGTTTCCTATAGATGCCGCTACACGGGACTTGTGGCAAACGGTCCCTAAGGTGGAGGGAGCAGTCTCTACCCTAGCAAAGTGTACAACTATCCCTGTCGAGGACAGTTGTGCTTTTCTAGATCCAATGGAAAAAAAATTAGAGGGTTACCTTAAGAAAATTTTTATTCAACAAGGTTTTATTCTTCAGCCCCTTGCATGCATTGCCCCTGTCACTGCTGCTGCGGCCTTCTGGTTTGAGTCTCTAGAAGAGGCTCTACAGGTAGAAACCCCACTGGATGATATCCTTGACAAGCTTAAGCTGTTAAGCTAGCCAATTCATTTGTTTCTGACGCCGTTGTTCATTTAACCAAGCTAACGGCTAAAAACTCAGGTTTTGCTATTCAGGCGCGTAGGGTGCTATGGCTCATATCCTGGTTAGCTGACGTTACTTCAAAATCTAAGCTTCTCAACATTCCCTTCAAGGGGCAGACCCTATTCGGGCCTGGACTGAAGGAGATCATTTCTGATATTACTGGAGGAAAAGGTCACGCCCTTCCTCAGGATAGATCCAACAAATTAAGGACCAAACAGACTAATTTTCGTTCCTTTCGAAACTTCAAGAGTGGCGCAGCTTCAACTTCCTCTAATACAAAACAAGAGGGAAATTTTGCCCAGTCCAAGCCGGTCTGGAGTCCTAAACAGGCTTGGAACAAAGGAAATCAGGCCAAAAAACCTGCTGCTGCCTCTAAAACAGCATGAAGGGTCAGCCCCCGATCCGGAAATGGATCTAGTAGGGGGCAGACTCTCTCTCTTCGCCCAGGCTTGTAAAAACTTCTAAATTCCTGCCGTGTTCTTTATTCTACTTCTCGTCCTTCAGTGGCTCAATGTATGGAAGTAATCGGCTTAATGGTAGCGGCAATGGACATAGTGCCGTTTGCCCGCCTACATCTCAGACTGCTGCAACTCTGCATGCTCAGTCAGTTGAATGGGGATTACACAGATTTGTCCCCTCTACTAAATCTGGATCAAGAGACCAGGGATTCTCTTCTCTGGTGGCTATCTCGGGTCCATCTGTCCAAGGGTATGACCTTCCGCAGGCCAGATTGGACAATAGTAACGACAGATGCCAGCCTTCTGGGCTGGGGTGCAGTCTGGAACTCCCTGAAGGCTCAGGGCTCGTGGACTCAGGAGGAGGCACTCCTTCCGATAAACATTCTGGAACTAAGAGCGATATTCAATGCTCTTCAGGCTTGGCCTCAGCTTGCTGCGGTCAGGTTTATCAGATTTCAGTCGGACAATATCACGACTGTAGCCTACATCAACCATCAAGGGGGAACAAGGAGTTCCTAGCAATGTTGGAGGTTTCAAAGATAATTCTATGGGCAGACGTTCACTCTTGCCATCTATCAGCTATCCATATCCCAGGAGTAGAGAACTGGGAGGCGGATTTTCTAAGTCGGCAGACTTTTTATCCGGGGGAGTGGGAACTCCATCCGGAGGTGTTTGCACAGTTGATTCAACTTTGGGGCAAACCAGAACTGGATCTCATGGCATCTCGTCGGAACGCCAAGCTTCCTTGTTACGGATCCAGGTCCAGGGATCCCAAGGCAGCGCTGATAGATGCTCTAGCAGCGCCTTGGTCCTTCAACCAGGTTTATGTGTTTCCACCGTTTCCTCTGCTCCCTTGTCTGATTGCCAAGATCAAGCAGAAGAGAGCTTCGGTGATTTTGATAGCACCTGCGTGTCCATGCAGGACTTGGTATGCAGATCTGGTGGACATGTCATCCCTCCCACCATGGACTCTGCAGCTGAGGCAGGACCTTTTACTTCAGGGTTCTTTCAACCATCTAAATCGATCATAAGATATGGTGTAAATATCTTCATTGGTGTGAATCCAAGGGTTACTCATGGAGTAAAGTCAGGATTCCTAGGATATTATCTTTTCTCCAAGAAGGATTGGAGAAGGGATTGTCAGCTAGTTCCTTAAAGGGACAGATTTCTGCTCTGTCTATTCTTTTGCACAAGCGTCTGGCGGATGTTCCAGACGTTCAGGCGTTTTGTCAGGCTTTAGTTAGAATCAAGCCTGTGTTTAAAACTGTTGCTCCGCCATGGAGTTTAAATTTAGTTCTTAAGGTTCTGCAAGGGGTTCCGTTTGAACCTCTGCATTCCATAGATATCAAGCTTTTATCTTGGAAAGTTCTGTTTTTGGTAGCTATCTCTTCGGCTCGAAGAGTTTCAGAGTTATCTGCCTTACAGTGTGATTCCCCTTATCTGATCTTCCATGCAGATAAGCCCAAACCTGGGTTTCTTCCTAAGGTGGTATCTATTAAGAATATCAATCAGGAGATCGTTGTTCCGTCACTGTGTCCTAATCCTTCTTCAAAGAAGGAACGTCTATTATACAATCTTGACATGGTTCGTGCTTTAAAGTTTTATTTACAAGCTACTAAGGATTTTTGTCAAACATCTGCATTGTTTGTTGTCTACTCTGGACAGAGGAGAGGCCAAAAGGCTTCAGCAACTTCTTTTTCTTTTTGGTTAAGAAGTATAATCCGCTTAGCTTATGAGACTGCTGGCCAGCAGCCTCCTGAAAGAATTACAGCTCATTCCACTAGAGCGGTGACTTCCACATGGGCTTTTAAAAATGAGACTTCTGTTGAACAGATTTGTAAGGCGGCAACTTGGTTTTCGCTTCATACTTTTTTCTAAATTCTACAAATTTGATACTTTTGCTTCTTCGGAGGCTATTTTTGGGAGAAAGGTCTTACAGGCAGTGGTGCCTTCCGTTTAAGCGCCTGCCTTGTCCCTCCCTTCATCCGTGTCCTATAGCTTTGGTATTGGTATCCCACAAGTAATGGATGAATCCGTGGACTGGATACACCTTACAAGAGAAAACAAAATTTATGCTTACCTGATAAATTTATTTCTCTTGTGGTGTATCCAGTCCACGGCCCGCCCTGTCATTTTAAGGCAGGTGTTTTTTATTTTTAAACTACAGTCACCACTGCACCCTATAGTTTCTCCTTTCTCTTGCTTGTCTTCGGTCAAATGACTGGTAGTGGCAGTTAGGGGAGGAGCTATATAGACAGCTCTGCCGTGGGTGATCCTCTTGCAGCTTCCTGTTGGGAAGGAGAATATCCCACAAGTAATGGATGAATCCGTGGACTGGATACACCACAAGAGAAATAAATTTATCAGGTAAGCATAAATTTTGTTTTTCTATCGAAACATAAAATCTCTTAACCTAACTGCATGGAGATTGAACGGTTTATCCTTTCATAGAGAGGTTTCTCTAATTCAGTGATTGAAACATTAATACATACTCATGCCTGTTACTAGAAAGACTAATCATAAAGTATAAAAAGTCCATTTATCCTGGCACTCTAAACCGGATTATTCCTGGCATTCTGTATGAATACCTAGTATTCACTGGTTTCTACAGGAGAGCCTTGAAAAAGGGCTGGCAACCAGTTCCTTGAAAGAGCAGATTTCGGTGTTCTATGTTTTACTACACAGAAAACTAGCTCACTTGCCTGTTGTTCAATCCTTTGTTCAATCTCTACAAAGAATAAGACTGTTAATGAAATCATCCACTCCTCCATGGAGTTTTAATCTGGTTCTGAATGTTTTGCAACATCCTTCTTTTGAACCTATGCACAATTTGGACTTAAAACTTCTTACTTGGAAGGTACTTTTTTTGTTGGCTTTTTCTTCAGCATTTAGAGTGTCAGAATTATCGGCTCTATCTTGGTAGGTTTCTTATTTAGTTTTCCATCAGGACAAAGCGGTTTTAAAGACTTAATTGTGTTTCTTTCCCAAAGTAGTGTCAACTGGAAATATCAATCAGGATAGAGTTGTTCCTTCTTTGTGTCCTAAATCTCCAAAGGAGAGATTATTACATAATCTTGATGTGGTTAGGGCACTACAATTTTATCTACAGGCGACGAGAGATTTTCGCCAGTCTTCTAGCCTATTTGTGGTTGTTTTCTGGTTATCGTAAGGGTCAAAAGGCCAGGGCAGCGTCCTTATCTTTTTGGCTGAAGAACATGATGCAGAGCTTACTTGGAAGCTGGCCAAGATCCTCCTGTCAGCGTTACTGCTCATTCTACACGGTCAGTGTCTACTTTGTTGGCTTTTAAGAATGAAGCTTATGTGGAACAAATTTGTAAAGCTAAGACTTGGTCTTCTCTTTATACTTTTACAGAATTTTACCATTTTGATATATTTGCCTCAGCTGAGGCTGCCTTTGGTAGAAAGGTTCTTTGGGCGGTTTTTGTGGATTCCACAGCTTGGGTATTGAAGCACATGAGTAAGGATCGGGGACTCTCACTACTATTAGAAAGAAAATGTAATTTATTCTTACTTGATAAATTATTTTCTTTATTGGTAGTGAGAGTCCATGAGCCCACCCAAAATAGTTTTTTTTTGTGGTGATGTCAGTCCTAGTTTGCACCTCTTTTCCCTACTGTCTTTCTTTCTTTCTTTGGCTATAAATGCTACTAGGAGAGAAGGGGAAGTAGGAAGGATATATATAAAGCTCTGGTATGGTGTATTTGCCTCCTCCTGGTGGCCAAGTGATGTATTCCCATTAGTAAGGATCGTGGACTCTCACTACCAAAAAATAAAGAAATTTATCAGGTAAGCATAAATTATGTTTTTTCACTCTCTTCATATTAAGACTAACATGTTAACACTACTTATCTGCGTGCTTATCCATCCTTTCGATAGATATGTGTGGAACTTAGTTATGAGACGGAGGTCATTGTGCAATGTGCTATTTCTCCAAGTAGGTATAAAACTAGTATCCTATATGTAATGACCTATTCAAGTGACATGCTGTTGTAAAAAGAAAATTATCTATTTAAACACATTCCCTTATTTTACAAGGTATTTAACTCCTTCAAAAGGGTTAAACATGTAGCCATAGATTACACTCCTTCTGCTCATTTGCTTAGCAGCTGTATTCTCATTTGAAGTTACACAAACCTTTTGTAATTTAAACATTTATTTTTTTTTAAACTTTATTTTTTGCCCAGATCCATCACAACATAGGAAATACAAGTACAAGAATAGTGAAGTCACATAATAGGTTTAGTGAGCACAATAGCCTCCCTCACTACTGTCGGGCAGGACAACAATGCAAGTATGCGATTTCCACGAATTTAAAATATTTTAATAGATTTTTCTTTTTGAACCAATGATCTAATAAAAATAGAGCATTTCCTTCTTAAAAGGACATAAAACCCAATTTTTTATTTCATGATTTTAATAATTTTTCTTTTTGAACCAATGATCTAATAAAAATAGAGCATTTCCTTCTTAAAAGGACATAAAACCCAATTTTTTATTTCATGATTTAGATAGAACATAGCATTTTAAACAACTTTCTAATTTACTTCTATTATCAAATTTTCTTAGCTTTCTTGTTATCCTTTGTGGAAAAGCAGAAACGTAAGCTCGAGAGTGTGCACGTGTCTGCAGCACTATAAAGCAGCGGTTTTAAAACAATTTTATACATTAGCAGGGGCACTAGATGGCAGCACTATTTCCTGTTGTGTAGTGCTTTAGGCATGTGCACGCTACCTACCTAGGTATCTCTTAAACAAAGAATAACATGAGAATGAAAAAAAATTGATCATAGAAGTAAATTGGAAATTTTTTAAAAATTGTGTCCTCTATCTGAATCATGAAAGAATTTTTTTTCGGTTTAATGTCCCTTTAATATAAGGAGAGTCCACGGCTTAATTCCTTACTGTTGGGAAATACTGAACCTGGCCACCAGGAGGAGGCAAAGACACCCCAGCCCAAGACTTAAATACCTCTCCCACTTCCCCCATCCCCCAGTCATTCTTTGCCTTTTGTCACAGGAGGATGGCAGAGAAGTGTCAGAAGATTTCTGAGTAGTTCCTTAGGAGGGTTATATGCCTTTCGATATGGGACTGGAGTTTTAAGTAGTCTTGTCAGTCTTGTCAGTCTTGTCAGCCTCTCAGTGAGTGAATTGACGAAAGTTAGAATCTGGAGATGCAGGGAGAGTATTTCTGTGAACCCATCCAGACTGCCTGCTAACAGCTCCTTAAAGGGACACTAAACCCAAATGTTTTCTTTTGTGATTCAGATAGAGCATGCAATTTTAAGCAACTTTCTAATTTACTCCTTTTATCAAATTTTTTTTATTCTCTTGGTATCTTTATTTGAAAACGAAGAAAAATGTATAATAGGAGTAAATAAGAAAGTTGCTTAAAATTGCATAAAAACGAAAAAAATGCGGCAGCAACAAGCAGAGTAAGAAGTAATTTAAAATTCAAATGCTTTATTTCACATGTCTTAAAAAAGCCAATTGGCAAAGAATACAAAGGGTAGCAGGTGATAACCCTCCTTACATGTTTCGTGCCTATGCTCGGCACTTGTTGTTCCTTCTTTGTGTCCTAATTTTAAATTACTTCTTACTCTGCTTGTTGCTGCCGCATTTTTTTCGTTTTTATGCAATTTTAAGCATGTAAGGAGGGTTATCACCTGCTACCCTTTGTATTCTTTGCCAATTGGCTTTTTTAAGACATGTGAAATAAAGCATTTGAATTTTAAATTACTTCTTACTCTGCTTGTTGCTGCCGCATTTTTTTCGTTTTTCTGGGATTACAAGCAGCGGAACCGGCTGCTAACAGCGGCGTGCACCCCCAGTGCTCCACTACTATTCTTCCCACACACTTCCGGTTAATTGAGAAACCGGCTAAAGGGCTTGCAGCGGTTCAGCGTTCGTGGAAGCTTAAAATTGCATGCTCTATCTGAATCGCGAAAAAAAAATAATAGGTTCAGTGTCCCTTTAGGCAATCAGTATTGACGAGCTTAAGAGCGATGCTACAAGACTGTCTCACTTGAGAGGCTGTATTTCTGTTCCACAGCATGGATTCTAGTAAGATTGTTTAAATTTTTACATATGTTGGAAACGCTAGAGGACAGGGTCACAGTGTGGCTCCTTTTATCTTAATAGAATCATGGGTTAATATCTCCTGAGGGGGATTATTGAACAGTGGGAATTAATCAAATGTGTTGCTTTGATTTTTGCTGCTTTATGTGAGAGATTTTATTGGGCTCATAGACTGTTTGTTATGTGGCTAGAACACACAGGTTTTTAATTTCACTTTGAATGCTGCGCAGCTTGGCACACTTTTTCTCATAGCAGGGGTGATCCTGCCTTGCACACCACGTGACCGAGAGTGGTCTCGCTTTCATTTCCTCTTTCCTGACCGAGCTGGCTGTCGGAGAAGACGCTTTTTCTCTGTATTATCTTGGTCTAGGAGATGAGTGCCCCAGCCATTGGGAGTATAAAGGTGCCGTTTTTGTGAAAAATAAAAAGATTCTTTTTTTTCTGTGTCCTATGTCATTAGCTTAAGCTATTGAGGATTCTGATATTCTTGAGGGTATGCCCTCTATTCCAAATAGTAATACCTGTTTACATTGTGAGGAGGCCTTGGTATGCCCGTCAAATATGTTCCACATCCCTTTAGTACCACTGAGACGTCCACCTCTGAGAACTCGCTGTCCCGTGAGATGCATACCCATCGCTCATCTCCCTCATCACATGCTGCTTCCCATAGCTTACCTGATCCTTCATCTGAAGGGAGCCTTTTACCATCAGACTTTACCGCAAAGTTAAAAACAGCGGTTTCTGAGGCCCTCAGTGCTTTACCTTGGCCTGCCAAATGCAAGCGAACGGTTAGACATAGCTCTCCTGCTCAGGGGTCATCAAGTGATTTATTGGATTTATCTGTTTTTCAATTATCCAAGGATGAGTCACACTCTGTGGCTTCAGAGGGTGAACTTTCTGGGTCGGAGTCTGCTACCTCCTAAGCCTCCTACTGCGGAGGAACCAGCCTTTAGATTGAACACTTATGTTTTCTCCTGTTAAGTGTGGTCAGTCCACGGGTCATCATTACTTCTGGGATATTAACTCCTCCCCAACAGGAAGTGCAAGAGGATCACCCAAGCAGAGCTGCTATATAGCTCCTCCCCTCTACGTCACACCCAGTCATTCTCTTGCACCCAACTAATAGATAGGATGTGTGAGAGGACTGTGGTGATTATACTTAGTTTTTATATCTTCAATCAAAAGTTTGTAATTTTAAAACAGCACCGGAGTGTGTTGTTCCTTCTCAGGTAGAATTTGAAGAAGAATCTACCTGAGTTTTTGGATGATTTTAGCCGGCGTAGCTAAAATTCATTTTGCTGTTCTCGGCCATTCTGAGGAGTGAGGTAAACTTCAGATCAGGGGACAGCGGGCAGGTTCACCTGCAAAGAGGTATGTTGCAGTATATTATTTTCTGAGGAATGGAATTGACTGAGAAAATACTGCCAATACCAATATAATGTAAGTTCAGCCTTAAATGCAGTAGTAGCAACTGGTATCAGGCTGTTTATGTATATATGTGTACACTTCAGTATTCTGGGGAATGGCACTTCTCTGGGTAATACTATATGCATATAATCTTTAGCCTTACTTGCAATGGGAACGTCTAGCAACAGGCTGTTTAATGACATTTCATGATATTTGATTTTAAACGTTTTTGCTGGCTGCTAAATTGTTTAAATATCTGAGGTACTGGGTGAAAAATTGTTTTTGGGCACTGTTTTTCCACTTGGCTGTCGTTTATTTTAATTTGAGACAGTTTACTGAACTTCCCTCACTGCTGTGGGTGAGGGGGAGGGGCCTATTTTGGCGCTTTTGCTACGCATCAGAAATTCAGTCAAAAGTCTTTTTCTCTTCCTGCATGATCCGGATCGTCTCTACAGAGCTCAAGGGTCTTCAAAAATTATTTTGAGGGAGGTAATCACTCACAGCAGACCTGTGAGATTGTGCTTTGACTGTGATAAAAAACGTTTATATTTTGTACATTTGTTTCTCTGCTATTAAGGGTTAGTTATCCATTGCTAATGGGGGCAATCCTTTGCTAAATTTATGCTTTTACTGGGAAAAATCTGATTGTTATAATTTTTCCGGTTCCTTATTATTAAACTGTCATAATTTTTTCTGTGCTTCTTAAAGGCACAGTGCGTTTTTCATATTACTTGTAATTTGAGTGAAAAGTATTTCCAAGCTTGCTAGTTTAATTGCTAGTTTGTTAAACATGTCTGACTCAGAGGAATATCTCTGTGCTATATGTGCAAAAGCCAAGGTGGAGCCCAATAGAAATTTATGTACTAATTGCATTGATGCTACTTTGAATAAGAGTCATTCTGTACAAATTGAACATCATTCACCAAACAACGAGGGGGAAGTTATGCCGACTAACTTGCCTCACGTGTCAGTACCTGCATCTCCCGCTCGGGAGGTGCGTGATATTGTAACGCCGAGTACTTCAGGGCGGCCATTACAAATCACACTACAGGACATGGCTAATGTTATGACTGAAGTTTTGTCTAAATTACCAGAACTTAGAGGTAAGCGAGATCACTCTGGGGTGAGAACAGAGTGCGCTGATAATATTAGGGCCATGTCAGATACTGCGTCACAATTTGCAGAACATGAGGACGGAGAGCTTCATTCTGCAGGTGACGGATCTGATCCAAATAAACTGGATTCAGACATTTCAAATTTTAAGTTTAAGCTGGAAAACCTCCGTGTATTACTAGGGGAGGTCTTAGCGGCTCTGAATGATTGTAACACAGCTGCAATACCAGAGAAAATGTGTAGGTTGGATAAATATTTTGCGGTACCGTCGAGTACTGACGTTTTTCCAATACCTAAGAGACTTACTGAAATTGTTACTAAGGAGTGGGATAGACCCGGTGTGCCTTTCTCACCCCCTCCTATATTCAGAAAGATGTTTCCAATAGACACCACCACACGGGACTTATGGCAAACGGTCCCTAAGGTGGAGGGAGCAGTTTCTACTTTAGCTAAGCGTACCACTATCCCGGTGGAGGATAGCTGCGCCTTTTCAGATCCAATGGATAAAAAATTAGAGGGTTACCTTAAGAAAATGTTTGTTCAACAAGGTTTTATATTGCAACCCCTTGCATGCATTGCGCCTGTCACGGCTGCAGCAGCATTTTGGTTTGAGTCTCTGGAAGAGACCCTTGAATCAGCTCCATTAGATGAGATTACACACAAGCTTAAAACCCTTAAGCTAGCTAATTCATTTATTTCTGATGCCGTAGTACACTTAACTAAACTTACGGCTAAGAATTCTGGATTCGCCATTCAGGCACGCAGAGCGCTGTGGCTAAAATCCTGGTCAGCTGATGTTACTTCTAAATCTAAATTACTTAACATACCTTTCAAAGGGCAGACCTTATTCGGGCCCGGTTTGAAGGAAATTATCGCTGACATTACAGGAGGTAAAGGCCATGCCCTGCCTCAAGACAGAGCCAAACCTAGGGCTAGACAGTCTAATTTTCGTGCCTTTCGTAACTTCAAGGCAGGAGCAGCATCAACTTCCTCTGCACCAAAACAGGAAAGAGCTGTTGCTCGATACAGACAAGGCTGGAAACCTAACCAGTCCTGGAACAAGGGCAAGCAGGCCAGAAAACCTGCTGCTGCCCCTAAGACAGCATGAAGTGAGGGCCCCTGATCCGGGATCGGATCTAGTGGGGGGCAGACTCTCTCTCTTTGCCCAGGCTTGGGCAAGAGATGTCCAGGATCCCTGGGCGTTAGAGATCATATCTCAGGGATATCTTCTGGACTTCAAAACCTCTCCCCCAAAAGGGAGATTTCATCTTTCAAGGTTGTCAACAAACCAGATAAAGAAAGAGGCGTTTCTACGCTGTGTACAGGATCTTTTACTAATGGGAGTGATCCATCCGGTTCCGCGGTCGGAACACGGACAAGGTTTTTACTCAAATCTGTTTGTGGTTCCCAAGAAAGAAGGAACCTTCAGACCAATCTTGGATTTGAAGATCCTAAACAAATTCCTAAGAGTTCCATCGTTCAAAATGGAAACTATTCGGACAATCTTACCCATGATCCAAAAGGGTCAGTACATGACCACAGTGGATTTAAAGGACGCCTACCTTCATATACCGATTCACAAAGATCATTACCGGTATCTAAGGTTTGCCTTCCTAGACAGGCATTACCAGTTTGTAGCTCTTCCATTCGGGTTGGCTACGGCTCCAAGAATCTTCACAAAGGTTCTGGGCTCTCTTCTGGCGGTGCTAAGACCGCGAGGAATTTCGGTGGCTCCGTACCTAGACGACATTCTGATACAAGCGTCAAGCTTTCAAACTGCCAAGTCTCATACATAGTTAGTACTGGCATTTCTAAGGTCGCATGGGTGGAAGGTGAACGTAGAGAAGAGTTCTCTCTTACCACTCACAAGGGTTCCCTTCTTGGGGACTCTTATAGACTCTGTAGAAATGAAGATTTACCTGACAGAAGACAGGTTAACAAAGCTTCAAAATGCTTGCCGTGTCCTTCATTCCATTCAACACCCGTCAGTGGCTCAATGCATGGAGGTAATCGGCTTAATGGTAGCGGCAATGGACATAGTACCCTTTGCACGCCTACATCTCAGACCGCTGCAATTGTGCATGCTAAGTCAGTGGAATGGGGATTACTCAGATTTGTCCCCTACTCTGAATCTGGATCAAGAGACCAGAAATTCTCTTCTATGGTGGCTTTCTCGGCCACATCTGTCCAGGGGGATGCCATTCAGCAGACCAGATTGGACAATTGTAACAACAGACGCCAGCCTACTAGGTTGGGGCGCTGTCTGGAATTCCCTGAAGGCTCAGGGATCATGGACTCAGGAGGAAAGTATCCTTCCAATAAACATTCTGGAATTGAGAGCAGTTCTCAATGCCCTTCTGGCTTGGCCTCAGTTAACAACTCGGGGGTTCATCAGGTTTCAGTCGGACAACATCACGACTGTAGCTTACATCAACCATCAAGGAGGGACAAGAAGCTCCCTAGCGATGATGGAAGTATCAAAGATAATTCGCTGGGCAGAGTCTCACTCTTGCCACCTGTCAGCGATCCACATTCCTGGAGTGGAAAACTGGGAGGCGGATTTCCTAAGTCGTCAGACTTTTCATCCGGGGGAGTGGGAACTTCATCCGGAGATCTTTGCCCAAATACTTCGACTTTGGGGCAAACCAGAGATAGATCTCATGGCGTCTCGCCAGAACGCCAAGCTTCCTTGTTACGGGTCCAGGTCCAGGGACCCAGTAGCAGTCCTGGTAGATGCTTTGACAGCACCTTGGACCTTCGGGATGGCCTATGTGTTTCCACCCTTCCCGATGCTTCCTCGATTGATTGCCAGGATCAAACAGGAGAGAGCATCAGTGATTCTGATAGCGCCTGCGTGGCCACGCAGGACCTGGTATGCAGATCTAGTGGACATGTCATCCTGTCCACCTTGGTCTCTGCCTCTGAGACAGGACCTTCTAATTCAGGGTCCTTTCAAACATCAAAATCTAATTTCTCTGAAGCTGACTGCTTGGAAATTGAACGCTTGATTTTATCAAAGCGTGGTTTTTCGGAGTCAGTTATTGATACCTTAATACAGGCTAGGAAGCCTGTTACCAGAAAGATTTACCATAAAATATGGCGTAAATACTTACATTGGTGCGAATCCAAGAGTTACTCATGGAGTAAAGTTAGGATTCCTAGGATATTGTCCTTTCTACAAGAAGGTTTAGAAAAGGATTTATCTGCTAGTTCCTTAAAGGGACAGATCTCAGCTCTGTCCATTCTTTTACACAAGCGTCTGTCAGAAGTTCCAGACGTTCAGGCTTTTTGCCAGGCTTTGGCCAGGATTAAGCCTGTGTTTAAAACTGTTGCTCCACCATGGAGCTTAAATTTAGTTCTTAACGTTTTACAGGGTGTTCCGTTTGAACCCCTTCATTCCATTGATATCAAGCTGTTATCTTGGAAAGTTCTGTTTTTAATGGCTATTTCCTTGGCTCGTAGAGTCTCTGAGTTATCAGCCTTACATTGTGATTCTCCGTATCTGATTTTTCATTCAGATAAGGTAGTTCTGCGTACTAAACCTGGGTTCTTACCTAAGGTTGTCACTAATAAGAATATCAATCAAGAGATTGTTGTGCCATCATTGTGTCCGAATCCTTCTTCAAAGAAGGAACGACTTCTGCACAATCTAGATGTAGTCCGTGCCCTGAAATTTTATTTACAGGCAACTAAAGATTTTCGCCAAACTTCTTCCCTGTTTGTCGTTTATTCTGGACAGAGGAGAGGTCAAAAAGCTTCTGCTACCTCTCTCTCTTTTTGGCTTCGTAGCATAATACGTTTAGCCTATGAGACTGCTGGACAGCAGCCTCCTGAAAGAATTACAGCTCATTCCACTAGAGCTGTGGCTTCCACTTGGGCCTTTAAGAATGAGGCCTCTGTTGAACAGATTTGCAAGGCTGCAACTTGGTCTTCTCTTCATACTTTTTCCAAATTTGACACTTTTGCTTCTTCGGAGGCTGTTTTTGGGAGAAAGGTTCTTCAGGCAGTGGTTCCTTCTGTATAAAGATCCTGCCTGTCCCTCCCGTCATCCGTGTACTTTAGCTTTGGTATTGGTATCCCAGAAGTAATGATGACCCGTGGACTGACCACACTTAACAGGAGAAAACATAATTTATGCTTAGCTGATAAATTCCTTTCTCCTGTAGTGTGGTCAGTCCACGGCCCGCCCTGTTTTTTATGGCAGCTCTAAATTTTTAAATTATACTCCAGTCACCACTGCACCCTATAGTTTCTCCTTTCTCGTTTGGTTCTTGGTCGAATGACTGGGTGTGACGTAGAGGGGAGGAGCTATATAGCAGCTCTGCTTGGGTGATCCTCTTGCACTTCCTGTTGGGGAGGAGTTAATATCCCAGAAGTAATGATGACCCGTGGACTGACCACTCTACAGGAGAAAGGAATTTATCAGGTAAGCATAAATTATGTTTTTTTATAAAGGAGATCCTGTCTACATTCCTAAATTAGACAGAGTTTACAAGGACAGGGTAGTGCCATTAACTTTTCCTGTTCCTGTAAAAATGGCGAACATAGAATTGGATCTTCCTTTTCCCCTTCTTCTTCCTTTAAAAAATTATTCCCGGTCCTGGACTCTCAATTGGACTTCCCTCCTGCGGTAGGTTAACCTGTGTAGCCGGCAACAGATACTCCTAACCTGGAGGGTTTATAACGTAGCTACAACGTGTGCGTGTGGGCGTGGCCTTACGCGTTTCGCGGGACTCCTCCCGCTTCGTCAGAGGCTACACAGGTTAACCTACCGCAGGAGGGAAGTTTCTTTTGAAGGACTACAAATCGTATATCCTGTCTTCCTACTAATAACACTGAGTCTGGACGGACATAGCCAGGGTAACCAGGAGGGAGAAACTGGATATTGGGAATACGTATAGTAACATCCATACAACACGCTGCCACATACCTCATATTGTTTGAGGGTTTGTTTGTGAGTCTGTTTTTTGTTATTAATAAATTGTCATTTTAATATTGATATACTGCACTATGATCTTTTTTCTGCTTTCTTCCTTGCGCTCCATACCTTTCTTTTTTTAGCTTCTATCTCATGGTGTGACTCCTTATTGGAATTGATAGAGGCGGAGGGTCCCCTCGACGTTATCCAGAAAAGAATTAAAGTCTTGAGAATTGCTAATTCTTTTATCTGCGATGCAAACATGCAGATTATTCGCCTAAATGCGAAGGTTTCTGTTTTTTTCAGTTCAGACCCGTCGGGTGCTCTGGCTGAAGTCCTGGTTTGCGGATATGACTTCTTTTCCTTTAAAGGAAATATTTTATTTGGTCCAGGCCTGGACTCCATTATCTCCACGGTTACAGGGGGCAAGGGTGCCTTCCTACCGCAGGATAAAAAGAACAAGTCTAAGGGACAGAGTTCTAATTTTCGTTCCTTTCGTTCTGCGAAATCCCAATGACAACAGTCCTCCTCTAAGCCTGAGCAAGCCAAAAGTACTTGGAAGCCGTCTCAATCCTGGAATAAATCCAAGCAGAGCAAGAAGCCCGTCGATACCAAATCGGCATGAAGGGGCAGACCATGATCTGGTGCTGGATCGTGTAGGGTGCAGACTGTCGCTGTTTTCAGACGCTTGGTTCAGGGACGTGCAGGATCCATGGGTCCTGGAGGTTATAGCTCAGGGATACAAGATAGGTTTCAAAGCTCATCTACCCTAAAGCAGATTTCTCCTCTCAAGCCTTTCTTCCAAGCCAGAAAAGAGGGAAGCCTTTCTGGGGTGCGTGCGGGATCTCTCCTACTTAGGGGTCGTCATCCCGGTTCCTATAGCAGAAAGAGGTTTGGGATACTATTCAAACCTGTTTGTTGTTCCAAAGAAATAGGGAACTTTCCACATGATTCTGTACCTAAAGGACTTAAGCAAATTTCTAAATGTCCCCTCGTTCAAGATGGAGACGATAAGGTCCATCCTTCCCCTAGTTCAGGAACGACAGTTCATGACCATTATAGATCTGAAGGATGCTTACCTTCACGTTCCAATCCACAAGGATCAGTTCTAGTTTCTAAGGTTTGTGTTCCTGGACCAGCACTTCCAGTTCATTGCACTTCTGTTTGGTCTAGCTACTGCTCCAAGGATGTTTATGAAGGTTCTATGGGCTCTTCTACCTGTTGCCAGAACCCGGGTATAGCAGTAGCTCCCTACTTGGACGATATTCTGGTATAAGCTCCATCTTTTCGTCTGGCGGAGGACCATTTGGTTTCTCTTCTCTCTCTTCTTCGATCTCATGGATGGAAGATAAACGTAGAAAAGAGTTCTCTTATTCCAAGAACCAGGGTAGAATTCCTGATTACTGTAATAGACTCCATATCCATGAGGATATTCCTAACAGACCAGAGACGTAGCATGCTAGCTTTGGCATATCTTGCCCTCCGGACCTCCTTAAGGCCATCTGTGGCTTAGTGTATGGAGGTAATTGGTCTCATGGTGTCCAGCATGGGCATCATTCCCTTTGCCAGGTTCCATCTCAGACCGTTGCAACTGTGCATGCTGAGGCAGTGGAACGGCGATCATTGGGATCTGTCTCAACAGATTTCTGGACAACCGGTCGAGAGAATCGCTCTCTTGGTGGCTCTATCCAGATCATCTGTCCCAAGGGACATCCTTTCTAAGACCATCCTGGGAGATTTTGACTACAGATGCAAGTCTATCAGGATGGGAAGCTGTTTGGGGTGCCAAGAAGGCACAGTGCCGGTGGTCTCAGGAGGAACGCTCCCTCCCTATCAACATTCTATAACATCGGGCAATCTCTGAAGGCTTTGGCCCCTTCTGGGTTTGTCCCGGTTTATCAGATTCCAATCAGACAATATAACCTCAGTGGCTTACATCAACCATCGGGGGGGGAAAGATGTTCCCTTGCAATGAGGGAAGTATCTCAAATTCTGGAGTGGGCAGAGGCCCACAGCTGTTTGCTGTCAGTGATCCACATTCCGGGTGTGGACAACTGGGAGGCGGATTTTCTAAGCAGACAATCCTTTCATCGGGGGGGGGGGGGGGGGGAATGGTCTCTCCATCCCGAGGTGTTTGCAGAGATATGCTACAGGTGGGGGATGCCGGAAATATATCTCATGGCGTCTCGTCTCAATACCAAGCTACCCAGATATGGGTCGAGGTCCAGGGTGCATTAGCGGTGCCTTGGAGGTTCAATCTAATTGACCTTTTCCCGCCGTTACCACTCCTTCCTCGTGTAGTAGCCCGCATCAAGCAGGCATCAGTGATACGGATTGCACCATCGTAGCCGCGAAGGACGTGCTTCACGGATCTAGTGGGGATGTCATCTTCTCATCCATGGAAGTTACCTTGTCGCAGGGATCTGCTGGAACAAGGTCCTTTTGTTCATCAAAATCTAGATTCTCTAAGGCTGACTGCGTGAAGATTGAACGCTTAGTCCTAGCCAAGAGAGGTTTTTCCTGAGAGAGTTATTGATACTCTCATTCAAGCTCGTAAGCCGTTTACTCGTTGTATCTATCATAAGGTGTGGAGAACCTATTTATTCTGGTGTGAAGAGCGGGGATTCCCCTTGGCATAAAGTTAAGGTTGCCAGGATCCTATCGTTTCTCCAGGATAGACTGGAGAAGGGTCTTTCGGCCAGTTCCCTAAGGGGACAGATTTCGGCCCTGTCTGTTTTACTGCACAAGAGGCCCTCGGAGCTTCCTGATGTACAGCCCTTTGTTATGGCTTTGATTAGAATCAGACCTGTGTTTAGATCTAAGGCTCCTCCTTGGAGTCTGAATCTTGTTCTTAAGTTTTTGCAACGGGCTCCATTTTAACCTATGTATGAAATTAACATTAAGTTTTTGTTCTGGAAGATTCTTTTCCTACTGGCTATTGCTTCTGCACACAGAGTTTCTGATATTGCCGCTTTGCAATGTCAGCCTCCTTATCTGGTATTCTATTCTGATAAGGCTGTCCTACATACTAAGTTAGGTTTTCTTCCTAAGGTCGTGTCAGACCACAACATCAATCAAAAGATTGTGGTTCCTTCCTTGTGTCCCAATCCTCCTTCTTCAAAGGAACGTTTGCTTCATAATTTGGACGTGGTTCACGCCTTGAAGTTCTTTCTTTAGGCTACTAAGGATTTTAGACAAACTTCATCCTTGTTTGTTGCCTATTTTGGGAAGCATAAGGGTCAGAAGGTCTCTTCGACTTCCTTATCCTTTTGGTTACGGAGTGTTATCCGCTTAGCTTATGAGTCAGCGGGACATAAACCTCCTTAGAGAATTACGGCTCATTATACTAGAGCAGTGGCTTCCTCTTGGGCCTTTAAGAATGAGGCCTCTATGCATCAGATTTGTAAGGCGGCTACCTGGTGGTCCTTACATACTTTTTCTAAATTTTACAAGTTTGATGTTTTTGCTACAGCTGAAGCAGCCTTCGGTGTGGTGCCCTCAGCTAAGGGTCCGCCTCTCTTTCTGTCCCTCCTGTTATCATTCAGTGTCCTCTAGAGCTTGGGTATATGTTTCCCAACAGTAAGGAATGAAGCCGTGGACTTTCCTTATATTAAGAAGGAAAACATAAATTATGCTTACCAGATAATTTTTTTCCTTCTGTATAAGGAGAGTCCACAGCTCCCGCCCGTGTTCTCTGATGGGCGGCCATCTAAATTATATTTTTCTTCTGGCACCTTTTATTCCCTAATATTTCTCCTACTGCTCCTTGTTCCTTCGGCAGAATGACTGGGGGTTGGGGGAAGGAGAGGTATTTAATGCTTTGGCTGGGGTGTCTTTGCCTCCTCCTGGTGGCCAGGTTCAGTATTTCCCAACAGTAAGGAATGAAGCCGTGGACTCTCCTTATACAGGAGGAAATGGAATTATCTCATAAGCATAATTTATGGGTTTTTTTTAAAATTTCTAAAACTACCATGTGCTGCTTTCAAAACATTGAATTTCCAGAAATAAAATATCTATTATCTTGTATGTAGCTAAAATGTGTGTAAAGGGAAACTTTACAAAATAAATAGAAACAAAAATGATTTGATCTTTCTTTTTTCATTTTATTTTTAAGGAATGAATCTTTAATATTTGGTAAAGGCTAAACAAAAGAGCCTTGGAAAATAATTCATTTTATTATTTGTTGGAATGAAAATAAGAAAAAAATCTTCTACACTAAATCTGTGGTGTGAATTATATGTTTGTCATACTATGTATGTATTTATGCAATTATTTATTTAAGAAATGCATTAATTATTTGGTTACTTTATTTTTTTATTTAAATAGGCTAAAGACCATGGTAAGGCAGAAGTGGGGGAGCTACATACTAAACTGGAGAAGGTATATATTCTGCATGCGTTGTTTGAAATTATACTTACAGTATACAGTATATTGTGGCTTATGAAAGCTTTTTTTTTTTTTTTTTTTTTAATTTAAATAACGTAAGCATTTTTTATTGAAATATATATTGCATAGTTTTATATATTTGTGCTTCTTGTTTAAATAATATGTTGTTGTTTTCTTTTGATTCTGAATTCAGATCAACTCTGATCAGCAGAACAAAATTCAGGAATTGCAAGAAAAACTTTCAAAGGTATAAAGTCTTTATGAAATGTTTACAAATTCTGGTAATATGTGGAGAACATTAAAATTACATTTTTATTATTATTTGTGAAATATATCTATTTTTGTTTTGTTACCACATTGTTTAAATCAATCAATTTATTATTGTAATTATAGTAAATCAAAAAAAGTAATTAAACTTTTATGGTTCCGATAGAGCATTTGATGGGGCCATGCAATACCTTGTAATATGATATTTTCTACTATATAAATCACAAATTAATTGCATGATTTAACATAAATGTATTTAATGACAAGTTGTGCAATAAATATTAAAAATATTTAATATTAGCTAATTTTAGCTTAATTTTAGCTTAAATTTTAGCCGGGTGGTCAGTAAGTTCAGCCATGCACTGTGTGTTTATATATGTGTATATACACATACAGGGAGAGAGAGAGGGAATTGTATTTTATTTACATTAGTAATATTGCTAGATATGTTTTCCATAAATTAGACATTTTACTACACATCATTTTCTTTTTTTTACTTTCCTGTTGTGGTCCTTTAGAATGTTAGGGATTATAATGATATTCTTATTTTATATAGAAGTCAGTATTCCATTTGCACTTGGATTACTCTAATGGCTGCTATCCAAGGTTATCTTGTACAGGATAATGGAAAAGGGCCATATCTTCAAAACACAACCTGGTAGCTTTCTAATGAAGCTTATATTTTTCTTTTTTTGCTGCCATTTAAGAGCAATATTTATAAATCACAGGAACATGATGATTCAAAGATCTAAAAATACTCTATTTTAGCTAACATATTTTCTTTTTTTTAAAGGGACAGTCTACACCATAATATTTGTTTTAAAAATAGATAATCCCTTTATTACCCGTTGGCTAGTTTTGCATAACCAACACAGTTATATTAATACACTTTTTACCTCTGTGATTACCTTGTATCTAAGCCTCAGCAATCTGCCCCTTATTTCAGTTCTTTTGATAGACTTGCATTTTAGCCAATCAGTGCTGGCTCCTAGCAACTCCACGTGTGTGAGCACAGTGTTATCTATATGAAACACATGAACTAACACCCTCTAGTGGTGAAAAACTGTCAAAAATACCCTGAGCTAAGAGGCGGCCTTCAAGGGCTTAGACATTAGCATATGAAACTCCTAGATTTAGCTTTTAACTAAGAATACCAAGAGAGCAAAGCAAAATTGGGGATAGAAGTAAATTGGAAAATTGTTTAAAATTACATGCCCTATCTGATTAATGAAAGTTTTTTTTGGACTAGACTGTCCCTATAATCCAAACATTAGTGCATGCCTGCACTATTATATAAAACTGAGGGCCCTAAGATGAAACAAATAAAAGGTAAACTGAAAGTAATGTTTTTTTTATTTCTTTCCCAGGGCTTAGAAAATCACAGGAACTATGGCTTCTAAAATTGTACTTTTAACTCCTAACTTTTAACTCCTAACTTTTTAAGAGTATTACCAGTCATATCCATCTCTAAAAATAAAACAAGTTACGTTTTATCAGTTACGTAACTTACGATTGCTGTAAGAACTCACATTACAATTTGTGTCTATTTTTCAGTGTACTTTTTCCCCCCTTCATTTTAGGCTGTGAAGGCCAGTTCTGAAGCAACAGAATTACTTCAAAATATCCGACAAGCAAAAGAGCGAGCAGAAAAAGAGCTTGAGAAACTCAAGAATCGTGAAGACTCAAATGATGGAATAAAGAAAAAACTCTTTGAAGCTGAGGTAAAGAAGCTAGATGTGTTGAATATTTTACTATATCTATACTATATATAGCTGAAGTCAACTTCGGAGCAGCAATGCACCACTGGTCCAGAGCTGAACACGATCACTGATAGATACATTATGCATTAAAGCGACATGAAACTCAAAATTTTTCTTTCATCATTCAGATAGAGAATACAATTTTAAACAATATTCCAATTTACTTCTTATATTTAATTTTCTTCATTCTTCAGATATCCTTTGTTGAAGAAATAGCAATGCACATGGGTGAGCCAATAACATGAGGCCTCTATGTGCAGCCACCAATCAGCAGCTACTGAGCCTATCTAGATATGCTTTTTAACTAAGGATATCAAGAGAATGAAGCAAATTAGATAATAGAAGTAAATTGGAAAGTTGATTAAAATTGCATGCTCTTTCTAAACCATGAAAGACAAAATCTGGGTTTCATGTCCCTTTAAGTGTTCTTACTCTAAGTAGAAGCAATTCTTGTTAAGAGTTGGCTTACTTGTCTTGTATGTGGTTTAACTATAAAGGGACACTAAAAGAGAACCCTTAGGACTCTCTTAATAAAGTTTAGAAATGTTTTAGGTGTGGGAACATTTTGGGTGAGTTATCTTGAACTTCAGAATACCCTGAATAACAAATAATATTTGTGTTTGACCTTTAGGAAAGACGCCAATCTTTAGAAAACCAAGTAAGGCGACTGGAGGCGGTAGAGCGCAGGGAAAACAAATTAAAGGAAGATATACAGACTAAATCTCAACAAATTCAGCAAATGGCTGACAAAATCATGGTAAGCCATAAGAGTACTCACATTACATGTACAAATTTATAATCATTAAGTCACTGTAATATATTGAACAATCTAACACAATACCAAATGCATTATAAACTGTATTAAGTGAGATATAAAGCTCAGAAATTAGATATAGGCAGCATGTATGAGTAATAAGTTAAAACTTCCATTTAAAATTCTAGTCATTTTGTTATACAGTATATCGTGATAAAATATACATTTTAGAAATATTATATATAAAAGCAACAACTCATGGTAAGTGCTTCCTACGTAATTTCTTAAGAGAAGCTCAGTTGTGTCAGCCTGAAACATTGTATGATGGTCTGAACTAATACTATGTTGTATTTACAAATGCATATTCAATATAGGTAGCCTGAATTCCTACCACTGGAGATGTAGATTGTTCCCTTCAATAACTGTATTAAATTGGGGTCCACCCATATAGTTTGTTTCAATGATTTGCCAATTTGTATTTCTTGGCATCTACATATAACAGTGGCCATTGAGGGGATCCTGCTTCTAACTAAAACTGGACATTTTGTTGAGTTGCTGGTCTGAAGGTTGGATAATGTCTAAAAATATATGTGTTGCTGTTCTATTCCATCATAGTATCATTTTTTCTTTTTTATGTGCCCATTAATCAACTTTCTGATGTTTTCTGACTTTTTCACATTATTTTATTCCCCTCTTTCTCATGTGATATCTCCAATTGCTTTCTGTATAACTGACTCTTCAGACAGTTTTGCATGTCTCTTTACTTATGCTATCTGTATGTTTCATTTTTTTTTCTGTTTATCCCTCTCCAAAAAGATATTTATGCTCTGTTAAAGGGACATTAAACAACTTGATATGGCAATATCAAATGATAAATCATATATAAATTAAAACTCTGCAATATACTTTCATTATTTATTTTGTTCCCTTTTCCTGTAATTCCATTCTAAAATGGTGAGCTTCTTAGCTCCTGTTAGAAATGGAAGTGCATAACACTGTTATATTCCACACAACCATTGGCTCTACACTCTAGTGAACTTTTTTTTAATTATCCCTAATTGGCCACAGCAGCAAAGGTAACCTAAGTTACAACATGGCAGCTCCCATTGTTTTTTAGACACTAACACTTTACACTTATTTTGTCACTATTTAAACAGCTAATGAAACTTTAAAAATCCATCTACATGTTATTCTCAGACTCTGCATACTTTGGAGGTAAACATTCTGCCTAGTCCTCCTAAGGCTAACACGAAGATGCTAGACAAGCTCTTCAAGTCTGCCCCTAAGCAGCCTGTTCTCTTCCCTATTGCTCAAGCCATTAAGGTTTTAATCTATATGGAGTGGAACAAGCCAGGAGTACCTTTTATCCCTTATGTTTAAGGCTATATTTCCCTTACCATCCTCTACTTTGGACATATGGGAAACTGTTACTACTATCTTTACTTTAGCTGAGTTGAAATACTATCCCCAGGAAGTTTAGTCTTCTCTATAGACAAGATTAGCTATCAATTTTCTGGAACTGTGATCTTAAGGGCTCTGCAGAATTGTCCCAGTCTCAGATGGAAGCCTTTTATTCAGACAATATCACAGCTTTCGCTTATATCAATCATCAGAGAGGACCTTTGACTGCCTTAGTGAAAAAGTAGGTGCTGCACTTTCTCAGATCTCTGATATCAGCTATTCATATTCCAGGGATCAACAGTTGGGAAGCAGAGCTTTTCTGTCAACGGCCTCTCACTTCAATCACAAGCTATGCCACTATTGTGCCTTTTGTCAGGACCCTCAGGTGGATCTGGTGGTCGCACTAGTGGTTCCATGGTTGTTTATTCTAAGGTATATCTTCCCTCTGTTTTTGATGCAATCAAACAAAAGAGTATGCC
The DNA here is from genome assembly GCF_027579735.1 of Bombina bombina. Lineage (NCBI taxonomy): Eukaryota > Metazoa > Chordata > Amphibia > Anura > Bombinatoridae > Bombina > Bombina bombina. The sequence continues at coordinate 437,345,910 of NC_069500.1, forward strand.
AGTGATTCTGATTGCTCCAGCTTGGTCTTTCAGAACTCAGTATGCAGATCTCTTTCAGATTTCCACCATGGCATTGTCTTCTTAGGACGGACCTTCACAAGATGTAAAAGCTGTATTTGGCATGGTGTGCAGCTAGATATCATTGGAGATCTTTTTGGATCTCTAGAGTCTTGGAATTCTTCCAAAATGCTTTGTCTGCCATTAATCTAAAGGGCTAAATTTTTTTGACCTTCAGCTGTTATCTTGGAAAGTTTTTTCTGTTTTCAATTTCTTTGCTAATCTAAATGTATTAGCTCTAAAATTACCACAATCATCCAAAAATGGTCAGAACGATCAACTATAATTGATTTAAAGAAACATGAAACACCACATTTTTATTTTATGATTCAGAAAGAAAATACAATTTTAAACAATTTTCCAATTTACTACTATCAATTTTGCTTTGTTCTCTTGGTATCCTTTATTGAAGGATCATCAATGCTCTGCAGGGAGCTAGCTGAAAACATTGGTAAATCAATGACAAAATGAATATATGTGCAGCCATCAATCAGCAGCTTGCTTACAGCTCCTGAAATAGTGCAAATGAGTCCCAAAAAAATATGTTGCTTGAAGACTCCAAAGATTGTGCCTACAATAAAAAAAAAAGGAAACTGCAATGGTGAAGTCCTGTGGTACAAAATAGTATCAAGTATATAAATGTAATGTACTCACATGTTCAAGAGCTTAAAATCAAGTTCTAGATTCAAAAGCTCATTGACACACCTTAATGGAGACATGGAAGTGGAACTGGTACTTGGTTATAAAAACATTTATTAAAATAGGTGTACAATCACCAGGCTACATGAAAGATCAAACCACAACAAGAACCTCCAATAACATAGACCGTTAATTCAAAAGTGTCTCTAGATTGCAGTTTTCTGGCTCAGAAGGTAAGGTAAGTCTCCGCCCTTACGGTGACGTCACAAAGTTTACTCCGACGTACGTTTTACCAATGAACGTGTATCTTTGTCAAAGATCCTTACATTGGTAAGGTTGTTACATAATTTGGATGTTGTCAGAGCATTGAAGTTCTTCCTTCACGCTACTAAGGAATTTCGTGAATCTTTTTCCTTATTCTTCCTGTATACTGGTAAGTGCAATAGGCAGATGGCCTCAGCTGTAACCATTTCCTTTTGGTTGAGAAGTCTAATTTGCATGGCATTTCAGGAAGCGGGTCAAGACCCCCCTTCAAGAATCACAGGTCATTCCACAACCACTTGGGCCTTTAAGAATGAGGCCTCAGTAAAACAAATCTGTTAGACTACAACCTGTTCATTATTTGCACACTTTCACAAAGTTCTATAAATTCAATGTTTTTGGTTTCTTCTATAAGATACGACGAGTCCACGGATTCATCCTTTACTTGTGGGATATTATCCTCCTGCTAACAGGAAGTGGCAAAGAGCACCACAGCAGAGCTGTCTATATAGCTCCTCCCTTGACCCCACCCCCCCAGTCATTCTCTTTGCCTACTCTAAGTAATAGGAAGGGTAAAGTGAAAGAGGTGATAAAATGTTAGTTTTTATTTTCTTCAAGCAAGACTTTTTTATTTTAAATGGTACCGGTGAGTGCTATTTTCTCCCAGGCAGCAGATGGATGAAGACTTCTGCCTGGAGACCGATGATCTTTGCAGTTGTTACTAAGATCCAGAGTAGTTCCCACAGAATGGCTGAGGAGTACTTAAGAAACTTCAGTGTGAGGAACGTTTTTCATGCTGCAAGCATTGAGGTATGTTCAGTCATTTTTTTCTTGAGAGACTGCATTACTTCAGAATTGGCTGACGGTATCCCCATGAGGGAAAGGGTAAGAGAGGGGTATTACTGGACCTGTATGTTGGGCTATAAAAAATGGTTGACACTGACATGATGTTTGTGGGCAAACGTTTCTATGTTGGGAGTTAAAGATAATGTTTTTTGTGGCAAACGTTTTGACTTTATCAATGGAGGGTACACATGGCTTCACTTAGATGGGTATATGAACCCACATGGCTAGGTTTTAGACCGCTCTGGTGTAGTTATTGTTAGGGCTGTGAGACATCAAGTTAGATGGGCGGGGCCTATTTTCGCGCCTCAGTTGCGCATTTGTTTTTCCCATGCAAGCAGCAAGCTCCAACTCCGGTGGGCCTTTCAGGAAAGTTTGGGCCTCATCGAAGGGTTAATCCGATTTTACAGACCCCTGAGGGCAGGTAGGCGCCACAGCAGGGCTGTGGCGAGGTGCAGGGGGTGTTTTTGTTTAACTATAACGTTTTTGATATAATGTTTTTTGTTCTTAAGGGTTAAGTATTCCTTTCCTTGTGGGGCAATCTTAGCTGATAAGTTGGGATACATTTATCATAAAATTGAGATAATTTTTATCGTTTTAAAGCAGTTTTGGAAAAATTGTATGCTTTTTTCTCTTAAAGGCGCAGTACTGTTTTTTCAGATTGTTATTTTTTTCACAAAATAAAGTGTTTCAAGCTTGTTTGTGGTCATTACTAGCCTGTTTTAACATGTCTGACATTGAGGAAAGCCAATGTTCTATGTGTTTTAGAAGCCATTGTGGAACCCCCACTTCAAATATGTCCATGTACTGAAAGGGCCTTACATTGCAAAGAACATATTTTAGCTAATAAAAGTATGTCTCAGGATGATTCTCAGTCAGAAGAGAATCAGGTTATGCCATCTACTTCTCCCCAAGTGTCACAACCTTTAACGCCCGCCCATGCGACGCCAAGTACTTTTAGTGCGTCTAATTCTTTCACCCTGCAAGATATGGCTGCAGTTACGTCTACTACCCTTACAGAGGTATTATCTAAACTGCCTGGTTTACAGGGTAAGCGCAGTAGGTCTGGTATTAGAGTAAATGCTGTGCCCTCTGATGCTTTATTGGCCATCTCCGATGTACCCTCGCAGTGTTCTGATTTGGGGGTGGGGGAATTGCTGTCTGAGGGAGAGCTTTCTGATTCAGGAAAGATGTTCCCTCAAGCAGACTCAGATATGATGGCCTTTAAGTTTAAGCTTGAACACCTCCGCTTGTTACTTAGGGAGGTTTTAGCTACTCTGGATGATTGTGACCCTATTGTCATCCCGCCAGATAAACTGTGTAAAATGGATAAATATCTAGAGGTCCCTACTTAAACTAATGTTTTTCCAGTCCCTAGAAGAATTTCGGACATTGTTACTAAGGAATAGGATAGACCAGGCATTCCATTCTCTCCCCCTCCTACTTTTAATAAAATGTTTCCCATATCTGACACCATTCGGGACTCGTGGCAGACGGTCCCTAAGGTGGAGGGAGCTATTTCTACCCTGGCTAAGCGTACAACTATACCTATTGAGGACAGTTGTGCTTTCAAAGATCCTATGGATAAAAAATTAGAAGGGCTTCTAAAGAAGTTGTTTGTTCATCAGGGTTTTCTTCTGCAACCTATAGTGTGCATTGTTCCAGTAACTACTGCAGCAGCTTTTTAGTTTGAGGCTCTAGAGGAGTCTCTTAAGGTTGAGACCCCATTAGATGATATTTTGGATAGAATTAATACTCTCAAGCTAGCAAATTCTTTTATTACAGATTTCCAAATGGCTAAATTAGAGGCTAAGAATGCAGGCTTTGCCATTTTAGTGCGTAGGGCGTTATGGCTTAAGTCATGGTCTGCTGATGTGTCATCTAAATCCAAGCTTTTAGCTATTCCCTTTAAGGGTAAGACCCTATTCGGGCCTGAACTTAAGGAGGTCATTTCTGACATTACTGGAGGTAATGAGCAGAATGTGGCTCTTTGATGCCAGTGAGTGAGAGCTGAAGTGCATTGCAACATTGGTTAACTCCAGTCTCTAACGGTCTCACATTAAATTTACTTGAAACTAAGATTTTCACCCACAACACATTCTTACATGCGCACAAAAAATAAAGCATCCACGAGTTTTGTGATCCAATGGTCACATCATTTGAACCAGATGATACGCATTTTTAAAATAAACAAAAAAAAAAATTTGATGCCTGCAACCACTGATGATCAGAGGTTGCAGACATCAAATAACTTTTTTTTTTTTTTTTTAAAGTTATATTTAACACGTATACATTTACTATAAATTCTTGGAAAATTTAGATATGAAGCCATATAACTGTGAGCATTAAACTTTTAAAAGGTGAAGTGTCTCAAAGGGCATTTTATGTAACTGTGACTGTGCCCAAAAACTAATATGTATAGTGTTCTCACTATACTCATACAGTATCTGTAGAGACTTTTCCAACTCAGCCTCTGATTTACTCAATATGAAAAACAATTTGGATCTCATTGAATATATTAAAATGGGGTGCAGTGTATGTGTGTATCCTCAGTCCTAGAGGTGTCAGTGTATGTGTGTATCCTCAGTTCTAGAGGTGTCAGTGAATGTGTGTATCCTCGGTCCTAGAGGTGTCAGTGTATGTTTATATCCTAGTCCTAGAGGTGTCAGTTTATGTTTATATCCTCAGTCCTAGAGGTGTCTGTGCATCCTTAGTCCTAAAGGTATCAGTGTATGTGTGTATCAGTCCTAGAGGTGTCAGTGTATGTGTGTATCAGTCCTAGAGGTGTCAGTTTGTGTATCCTTAGTCCTAGAGGTGTCAGTTTATGTGTATCCTTAGTCCTAGAGGTGTCAGTGTATCCTCAGTCCTAGAGGTCTCAGTTTATGTTTATATCCTCGGTCCTAGAGGTGTCAGTTTATGTGTATCCTTAGTCCTAAAGGTATCAGTGTATGTATATCCTCAGTCCTAGAGGTGTTAGTGTACGTGTGTATCCTCAGTCCTAGAGGGGTCGGTTTGTGTATCCTTAATCCTAGAGGTGTCAGTGTATATTGTGTATCCTCAGTCCTAAAGGTATCAGTGTATGTATATCTTCAGTCCTAGAGGTGTCAGTGTATGTGTGTATTTTTCTTTCATGATTCAGATCAGGTATACAATTAATTAGAAAATTTACAATCTATTATTTAATTTGCTTCCTTCTCTTGTTATCCTTTGCTAAAATGTTTATCTAGAAAAGCTCAGGAGCAGCAAAGAACCTAGGTTCTAACTTCTAATTGGTGGCTGCATCTATATACCAATTGTCATTGGCTCACCCATGTGTTCAGTTAGAAACCTGTAGTGCATTGCTGCTCCTTCAACAAATGATACAAAGAGAATGAAGACAATTAGATAAAATAAGTAAACTGGAAAGTAGTTTCAAACAATTGTATGTTCTACCTAAATCATGAAAGAAAAATTTAGGGTTTCATGTCCCTTTAAGAAATACAATTGCAGTTGCTTTGTAAGGAAGGATAAAAACTAATAGAGAATGATGTGTTACTTAAAGGGATAGGAAAGTAAAAAAAAACTTGAATGTTTGAGATAGAGCATGTAATTTTAAGACATTTTTAAATTCACTTCTATTTTCAAATGTGCTTTGTTCTCATAGTATCCCTTGTTGAAAACTAATATACACATATCCTACACTAGTTGCTAACTGCTGATTGGTGCCTGCACACATTTGTCTCTTGTGATTGGCTAACTAGATGTGATCAGCTAGCTGCCAGTAGTGCAATGATGTTCCTTCAGCAAAGGATAACAAGAGAATGAAGAAAATTTCATAATAGAAGTAAACTGGAAAGTTGTTTAAAATTGTAAGTTCTATCCAAACCATAGTAGATGGATGTTAATTCATTTTACAACGTTAAAGGAGCATTAAACACAATTTTTTTTTTCTTTCATGTTTCAGATTAAAAGAAAAAAAGATTGAACAACTTTACATTTTACTTCTGTTATCTATTTTGCTTTCTTTTTTTTTGGTATCATTTGAAAAGCATACCTAGGTAGGCTAAGGAGCAAAAATGCACTATTGATAGCATCTGGTGATTGGTGGCTGCACATATATGCCTCTTGTCATTGGCTCATTTACAGTGTTCAGTTAGCACCCAGTAGTGCATGGTTCATATATGTGTTTCTCTGGCATATCACAGCCAGTGCCTCACCAGCCTCTGACCTCACCGCACGTCACTGATCAGCAGAACTAGCACTTAGTCAAGCTGATTTCCACTCGGGCCAGTATTTTTAATGTGTGTTTAACCCATTTGCAGAGGCTAAATGCACAGTAGTCTAAGGTTGTTACTCTTTAAATTACTTGATTTAATGGATTAGCATGTATTTTTTATTTTATTTATTTTTTTATAATTTTTATGGTCCTTTAAGGTCGTATCTACAGATACTGTCAACCAGGAAATTGTAATTGTACAGTAAAACATTGTCTCCAGCCATACAACCCATCTGTGCAGTTGTTACTATTTCCTTCCATAAGGCAGGGAGAGTCCACAACTTCATTCCTTACTGTTGGGAAATACAACACCTGGCCACCAGGAGGAGGCAATGACACCCCAGCCAAAGGCTTAAATATCTCTCCTACTTCCCCTATCCCCCAGTCGTTATTTGCCTTTCATCACTATAGGAGATGGCAGAGAAGTGTCAAAAGATTTGGATAGTCCTGTAATGGGTATGTTCTCTTCATAAAAGTACTGGAGTTTTAACTAATCATGGCAACCTCTCAGTGAAAGTATTGATTAAAGTTAAAGTCTGGAGATGTAGGGGAAAGTTTTTCTGTGAACCCATCCAGACTGTCGCCTAACAGCTCCTGAGCAATCAGTGTTGACGAGTTCCACTGCTTGGTGTTACACACTCATGTCCATGTCAGAAGCGTTGTGTCACACTTGAAAGGCTGTGCCTGTTCTACAGCATGTATCCTGGAGGGTAGGACTGTTTTATAAATACACTTTTTCTATACAGGGTCACAGTGTGACTCCTTTATGCCTCAATAGGATCAATGGTTAATATCTCCTTCAGGGAGATTTGAACAGCTAGGGTTATTTATAACTGCTTTATTGTGAGAGTTTTTGGGCTCATAGACTGTGTGCTTTTGGCTTGGAACAAACAGGTTTCACTTTCGTTTTTGAGTGTTGCGCAGTTCATAATAGCTTAGTGCCTTTTTCATAGCAGGGGAAGTCCTGTCCTACGCACCACGTGACTGGGTGCAGTCTTTTAATTTTTCTACGATCCTGCTGCGGACATCTCTCCTAAGGAGAGTATCTTCACTGTTAGCTGTCTGGGTCTAGGAGGTGGTGAGTGCCCCAGCCATTGGGATTATAAAGGTGCAGTTTTTTTAATAAAAGCGTTTACGTTTTGTCTGTCCTTCTGTGTATATCTTAGCTATGGAGGACTCTTATACTACATTAGAAGGTTTTGCTCCTTCTGTACTGATTAATAATTCCTGTTTATATTGTGAGGAGGCCGTGGTTTGCCCGTCTGCTCAATTTTGTTCCATTTGCCTTAGCACTGTTCTAAAGTCTAAGAAGGGAGACAAGCCTGTTAATACTCATAGCGCTATTAGCCTCTCTGAGCCTTCTACCTCTCAGGAATCTGTGTCCCGAGAGATTACCACCCTTTCTACACTACTCGCTCCACATGCAGTTCCCCGCGGCTCAACTAATCCTCCATCTGAAGGGGCCCTTTTTCCGGCGGACTTTACCGTGCAGTTACAATCGAGGGTGTCTGCGGCCCTGAGTGCCTTACCTCGCTCTAGCAAACGTAAGAGAAAGGTTAAACATAGTTCTCCTGACCTAGAGTCATCTAAATATTTGTCGGATTAGCTACTATGTCCCAGCTATCCGAGGATGAGTTAACCTCTGTAGCTTTCGAGGGTGAACTTTCTGAGTCAGAAACTTCAGTTTCTAAACCACCTTCAGCGGAGGAACCCTCCTTTAGATTTAAAATTGAGCATCTGCGTTTTTTATTAAAGGAAGTTCTGTCTACGCTAGAGGTTTCAGAGACTACACTCGCTGAGGAACCTAAGATCCCAAAATTAGAGAGGGTTTATGAAGACAGGAAGGTCCCTCGGACTTTGTCAGGTCCCTCTGACTTTTTCAGGTCCCTCTGTGCCAGTTAAAATGGCGATCATTATTAGTAACGAATGGGAAATAGGAACTTCTTTTATTTTTCCCCCTCGTCTTCTTTTGAAAAAATTATTCCCGGTCCCTGACTCTTAATTAGATTTGTGGGGTTCCATCACTAAGGTGAATGGCGCTATTTCTACACTGGCTAAGCCTACTTCTATCCCTCTGGAGGATAGTTCTTCTTTTAGAGAGCCTATGGATAAGAAAATGGAAACTTTTCTGAGAAAGGGAGTTTTTATTTTAACTGGCGGCAGCTGAAGCCGCGGTTTCTGGAGCAGCTACCTACTGGTGCGACACTCTGTCGGAGCTCATTAAGATGGATACTCCCCTTGAGGATATTCAGGAGAGAATGAATTCTCTGAGAATTGCTAACTCCTTCATCTGTGATGCGAATATGCAGATTATTCACCTAAATGCAAAGGCTTCTGGCTTTGCGGTCCTAGCCCGCTGGGCAGTTACCGTTAAGGTGCCTTCCTTTACGCAGGATAATAAAAATAGGCCTAAGGGACGGCAATGGTCTAATTTTCATTCCTTTCATTCTGACAAATCACAACAACAGCAATCCTCATCCAAGTCCGAGCAGCCCAAGAGTACTTGGAAGCTGACTCAGTCCTGGAATAAGTCCTAACAGACTAAGAAGCCAGCCGAGAACAAATCGGTATGAATGGGCGGCCCCGATCTGGAATCTGATCGAGTAGGGGGCAGACGGTCTCTTTTTTCAGACGCTTGGTTCCAGGATGTACAGGAAGGATCCTTGGGTCCTGGAGGTTGTATCTCAAGGATACAGGATAGGATTCAAGTCTCATCCGCCCAGGGGCAGATTTCTACTCTGCAGTCTGTCTACAAGACCAGTAAAGAGGGCTGCCTTCTTAGGTTGTGTACGGAATCTCTCCTCTCTAGGAGTAATTGTCCTGGTACCTACAGCAGAAAGAGGTTTGGGGTTTTATTCAAACTTTTTCGTGGTTCCAAAGAAGGAGGGAACTTTTTGTCCAAGTGCCTAAACAAGTTTCTGAGTGTTCCCTCTTTCACAATGGAGACAATACGGTCAATCCTTCCTCTGGTTCAAGAAGGACAGTTTATGACCACCATAGACCTGAAGGATGCATACCTTCATGTTCCAATACACAGGGAACGTTTTAAGTTCCTGAGGTTTGCTTTTCTGGACTAGCATTTCTCGTTCATATCTCTTCCGTTTGGCCTAGCTACTGCTCCAAGAATATTTTCGAAGGTTCTGGGGGCTCTTCTAGCCGTTACCAGAACACAAGTTATTGCAGTAGCGCCTTACCTGGACGATATCTTTGTGCAGGGACCATCTTTTCGTCTAGCGGAAGAACATTCGGAGTCCCTTCTCAGGCTTCTTCGATCACATGAATAGAAGATAAACTTGGAAAAAGTTCTCTTACTCCAAGTACAAGGGTGAATTTCCTGGGGACAATAATAGATTCCATATCCTTGAGAATATTCCTCACAGATCAGAGACGTTGCAAGCTAACTACTGCATGTCTTTCCCTCCAGGTCTCCTTGAGACCCTCAGTGGATGGAGGGGATCATACTCATGGTGTCCTGCATGGACATAATTCCTTTTGCCAGATTCCATCTCAGACCCTTACAACTATGCATGCTGAGATAATGGAATGGCAACCATTCAAATCTGTCTCAACAGATTGTGCTGGACAACCTGTCAAGAGACTCACTCTCTTAGTGGCTCTGTCCAGATCATCTGTCCCAAGGCACGTGCTTCTTGAGACCATCCTGGGAGATTGTGACTACGGACACAAGCCTTTCCGGCTGGGGAGCAGTTTGGGGTGCCAAGAAGGCACAAGGACTGTGGACTCAGGAGGAGTCCTCCCATCTGATCAATATATTGGAACTCCGGGCAATCTTTAATGCCTTGAAGGCTTGGTCCCTTCTGGGTTCGTCTCAGTTTATCAGATTCCAATCGGACAATATTACCTTGGTTGCCTACATCAACCATCAGGGGGGAAGGAAAAGTTCCTTGGCCATGAGAGAAGTATTTCAGATACTAGATTGGGCGGAGGCTCACATATGTACGCTGTCAGTGATCCACATTCCGGGTGTGGACAACTGGAGCGGACTTCCTCAGCAGGCAATCTTTTCACCCAGGGAATGGTGTCTGCACCCTGAGGTGTTTGTAGAGATATGCAGTGAGTGAGGGACGCCGGAGATAAATCTCTTGGCATCCCGCCTCAATACCAAGCTACCCAGGTATGGGTCGAGGGATCCTCAAGCGGAATTGATAGATGCCCTATCAGTACCATGGAGGTTCAGACTCATATATATTTTTACTATATTACCGCTTCTCCCTCGTGTGGTAGCTCGCATCAAGTAGGTGCAAGCATCAGTGATCCTTGTTGCAGAGATCTGCTGATACAGGGTCCCTTCTGGAGAAGGGTCTATCTGCTAGTTCCCTGAAGGGACAGATATCGGCCCTGTCGGTGTTACTGCACAAGAGATTGGCTAAGCTTCCGAATGTGCAGTCCTTTGTTAAGGTTTTAACTAGGATCAGACCTGTGTTTCGATCTGGGGTTCCGCCTTGGAGCCTAAATCTTGTTCTTAGTGTTTTGCAGCAGGCTCTGTTTTAGCCTATGCATACTGTTGCCTTTAAATTGTTTTCTTGGAAGGTTCTTTTTCTTTCTAATGACACGGTGAGTCCACGGATCATCTAATTACTATTGGGAATATCACTCCTGCCCAGCAGGAGGCGGCAAAGAGCACCACAGCAAAGCTGTTAAATATCTCCTCCCTTCTCTCCAACTCCAATCATTCTCTTTGCCTACGTTAGAGCAAGGAAGTGGTAAAGCAAGATTTTTTTTATTTTTAAGCAGTACAAGATTGTTCTGTTTTGTTCTAGGGTGTAGCCATAGTCCATTTCAGGCTCTTCAGTAGAGCAGTGGTGGCTTTCAAGCAATGGGAACTTGTGGGGTACAATCATACAATCCTGCACTGCGCCTCCCATATATTTATGCTGCCCTAACCGTGCAAACCTGAGTAAGATTACTCAGTCTTTGTTTCTATTCACAGGTCCATGTGAGGGAACTGGCCCCTCAAATCTAGTGAGCTGCCGTTCTGAATGGCAGAAGTCTTAAGGTAAGTGCTAACTTTTATTTTTTCTGGGGCACACATACAAAGAAAATAGATAGCACTTTTACATTCATTGGGGACAAGTCACATTCACCTGTGATAGGTGAATGTTTATTAAGGGCAGCAGAGCAGGCACTGGGGACAAGGAGAATCTGGCTCAGTCTTGGTGGTGTTTTTTTTACTTTACTCCTGACGGCTGTAATTATACATTTAGAAGATCGGGAGTTTCATGTGGTTTCGCCCACGATGGGTGGAGTTAGATACGGCGGCAGTTCCTATTGCGCACCTTTTTTTCTGGCCTTGTTTCACTTCCTGTGTTCCGCATTGGTAATCAGCTGCGTCACAGATTAAGCAGTTTTGCGGTTATGGACAGTAATTGTTAAAAGATTTGAGTCCGGATCAACTATAAGTAATATACTTCGTTAGTAGGCAAGAAGGTAAGCACCTCAGCAAGGCTAAGCTGAGGTGTAGAGTTGTCTGGAGTGTTATTTTGGGGGCCATTGTTTAATTCAAATAGCAGAAAAATAAAGCAGTTATTTTTTTTCGTTTAAAATTTAAAGAAACAGTAACGTTTTTTTTTTTTTTTTTGGGGGGGGGGGGGGGCTATTTTCTAAATAAAATGATCAGTTTTGTCTGTTTATTGGTGAATAACGATGGACCAAGAAACCCTGCAAGATGTTACATGTTCTTTATGTTTTGATGCTAATGTAGAACCACCAATCCCTTTCTGTTCCTCATGTATTAAATTAACTTTACATTACAGGGATAGACTTTTTCTTGAGCCAACATTGTCTAAGGTGGATACTGTTCAGGAGTCTTCTGACAATGTTCAAGATATGCCGCAGCTTTCTCCTCAAGCGTCCCAAAATTCAGCGTCCATACAGCCAGTGCCCTGCGCTTCCTCTATTACTCCACCTGCAGTTACCTTGCAAGACTTCACTTCTCTAATACCATCAGCGGTATCTGATGCGTTGTCTGCTTTTCCCATGCTGCAGGGAAAGCGCAAGAGGAAATGTAATCAATCAGTGAATAAGGTTACTGACACAGTAGTGGCTATTCCGAATGTTCCTTCCCAGAAACCTGAAGAGGAAGATACTTCTGTAGCATCTGAGGGTGAAATCTCAGACTCAGACATTGTAATACCTTTAACTGATACTGAAGTTGTTTCTTTCAGGTTTAAGCTCGAACACCTCCTTTTGTTACTTAAGGAGGTTTTAGCTACCCTGGACAACTCCAACACTACCGTTGTAGTCAATCCTAAGAAGTCTAGTAAACTAAACAAGTATTTTGACGTGCCTTCCATGGTGGAGGTATTTCCTGTACCAGATAGGGCTACAGAGATTATTGCTAAGGAATGGGAGAGACCGGGTATCCCTTTTTCTCCATCCCCTATATTTAAAAAGATGTTTTCTATAGCAGACTCTATCAAGGAGTCTTGGCAGACGGTACCAAAGGTGAAAGAGGCAATTTCCACGCTAGCCAGGAGAACAACTATTCCCATAGAGGATAGTTGTTCTTTTAAGGATCCCATGGATATGAAGTTAGAAGGGTTACTCAAAAAAATGTATGTACACCAGGATTTACAATGGCAACCTGCGGTTTATATTGCCACTATCACTAGTGTGGCAGCATACTGGTTTGATGCGTTGTCTGATTCTATTCAGACAGACACTCCCCTCAAAGAAATCCAGGATAGGATAAAGGCCCTTAAGTTGGCCAACTCCTTTATCATTCCCTTCAGGTTATTAAGCTGGGAGCTAAGATTTCTGGTTTTGCTGTACTGGCCCGTAGAGCTTTATGGTTAAAATCTTGGCCTACGTAGATGTTTCCGTACTGCTGAGCGGCACTGGAGAAAATCTAGGAGTTCAGCTGATTTTCAACACTACAAATTTATCTTGAACTCCTACTACTCTGCCCTTAATTTCCATAAGCAACACTACTTCTCTACTCTTATCTCTAATCTTTCTTCAAACCCAAAACGCTTGTTCTCCACTTTCAATACTCTTCTCCGCCCTCCCCCACCTCCTAATACAACTTCTCTGTCAGCTCAAGGCTTTGACAACCACTTCAATAACAAAATCAACCCCATCAGAAATGAAATCAGCTCTCAACATAATTCCATTCTCTCACCCCCTCAAATGCTCTCAATCAACCACAACCCACATAACCTTAAGCTTAGCTCATTCTCCCCTGTTACTGAGGAAGAAGTTTCGGCACTTATACTGCGCTCTCACCTCACTACCTGTCCCCTTGACCCTATCCCCTCACAGCTACTCCCCTCCCTCTCTGCCACCCATAGCCCTGTACTCACACACACTTTCAACCTCTCCTTCAGCACCGGTATATTTCCCTCATCTCTGAAACATGCACTGGTCACACCTATCCTCAAAAAACCTTCCCTTGATCCTACCTCCCCATCCAACTACCGCCCTATTTCCCTCCTCCCTCTTGCATCAAAGCTTCTCGAAAAACTAGCTTATGCACGCCTATCCCATTTCCTTACAATAAACTCCCTCCTTGACCCATTGCAATCTGGATTTCGTCCCCATCACTCCACAGAAACAGCAATTGTTAAGGTTACCAACGACCTACTTACAGCAAAATCAAAAGGCCACTTCTCTCTGCTTATTCTCCTTGATCTGTCCGCAGCCTTTGACACTGTTGACCACCCTCTCTTGCTCCAAACCCTCCAATCCTTCGGCATATGTGACGCAGCCCTCTCGTGGCACTCTTCCTACCTGTCAAACCGTACCTTTAGTGTAGCCTTCTCTGTGGCCTCCTCTGCCCCGTCACCACTTTCTGTCGGAGTACCGCAAGGCTCTGTCCTCGGTCCCCTTCTCTTCTCAATCTACACGTCATCACTAGGTTCCCTAATAAAGTCCCATGGTTTACAATATCATTTGTATGCCGACGACACCCACCAGACCTTTCTCCTTCCTTGCTAACCCGTGTCACTAACTGTCTTTCTCACATCTCCAACTGGATGTCCTCTCACTACCTCAAGCTAAATCTCTCCAAAACTGAGCTCCTTATTTTCCCCCCTTCTTCAAAACTCTCCACCCCCAATCTCTCTAACTGTCAACAACTCCATCATTACCCCTACCCCGCATGCCCGATGTGTCGGGGTCACATTTGACTCAGATCTTTCTTTCACTCCTCACATTCAGTCTTTGGCTAAAGCCTGCCGCTTCCACCTTAAAAAACATCTCTAAAATTAGACACTTCCTTACACAAGACACAACTAAGATTTTAATCCACTCTCTCATCCTCTCCCGCCTCGATTACTGCAACTCTGTCCTCTCTGGTCTCCCCACCTACCTCCTAGCTCCTTTACAATCCTTAATGAATGCCTCTGCCAGACTCATCTTCCTTACAAGTCGCTCTTCATCTGCTGCACCTCTCTGCCAATCTCTTCACTGGCTTCCTCTTGCCTCTAGGATCAAACACAAAATTCTCACTCTGACATACCAAGCCCTCAACTGCACTGCTCACCCCTATACCTCAGATCTTGTCTCCAGATACTCTCCCTCCCGTCCCCTTTGCTCTGCTCACGACCTCCTACTCTCCTCTTCTCTTGTCACCTCATCACACTCCCGTTTACAGGACTTCTCCAGACTGGCTCCCATCTTGTGGAACTCTCTGCCTCGCTCCACAAGACTCTCTTCTATTTTTAAAAGCTTCAAGTGCTCCCTAAAGACTCTACTGTTCAGGGATGCATACAACCTACGCTAACCTTACTTTATACCAGTTCCTCTCCTCCATTGCTATCCCCTGAACCCCCCTAGCATGTAAGCTTAAGAGTCCAGCTGTTTGTTGATCACCTTCTAAAGAGCTGGCTACAATAGTGCAACTCTTGGCAGGGCCCTCTACCCATTTGATCCCTATAATTGTTTTGTTGTACTCCGCCTTTGTTAATAGCGCTGCGGAATCTGTTGGCGCTCTACAAATAACCGATAATAATAATAATAAAAATAATATGGTTAAAATCTTGGTCTGCGGATGTGTAATCTAAGTCTAAACATTTGGCGATTCCTTACAAGGGAAAGACCTTGTTTGGGCCGCGTTTGATGGAGAGGAAAGGGCCATTTCCTCCCTCAGGATAAGAGAAATAAACAAAAGGGACGCCAGAGTAATTTTCGTTCCTTTCGAAATTTCAAGGGAAAGCCTTCCTCTCACTCTTTCAAGCAGGAGCAGTCCAAGCCTTCCTGGAGGTCCAATCAGGGAAAACAATCCCAAAAGCCTGCTATTGAATCATAAACAGCATGAAGGGCCTGCCCCTGATCCAGGACCGGATCTTGTGGGGGCAGACTTTCCTTTTTCACTCAGGCTTGGGTTTGAGATGTTCAGGATCCCTGGGCGGTGGACATCGTGTCCCAGGGATACAAACTAGAGTTCAAGACCTTCCCTCCTAGGGGCAGGTTTCTGCTTTCAAGATTATCTGTAGACCAGACAAAATGAGAGGCGTTCTTACACTGTGTTCGGGATCTCTCCGACCTGGCAGTTATAGTACCTGTCCCAATGCAGGAGCAGGGTCTGGGGTACTACTCCAATCTGTTTGTGGTTCCCAAAAAGGAGGGTACCTTCAGAACAATTTTAGATCTCAAGAGTCTAAACAATTTCCTCAGTGTGCCGTCCTTCAAGATGGAAACCATTTGTTCCATTCTTCCTCTTGTTCAAGAGGGTCAATTTATGACATCGGTAGATTTAAAGGATGCGTACCTGCATGTTCCCATCCACAGGGACCATCACAAGTTTCTGAGGTTTGCATTCCTAGACAAACACTTTCAGTTTGTGGCTCTTCCATTTGGCCTTGCCACAAGGATCCCTGTTGGCGGTGCTCCGATTGCGGGGCATTGCAGTGGCGCCTTTGCCTGGATTCTGGTTCAGGCGCCATCCTTTCAACAAGCAAGATCCCACACAGAAATTTTGTTATCTTTTCTGCGATCTCACAGATGGAAGGTAAATTTGGAAAAGAGTTCCTTAGTTCCAACTACAAGGGTAATTTTTTTGGGAACCATAATAGATTCCTTATCAATGAAGTCAGGAAATCAAAGATTTTCGATTCTTGCCTAGCGCTTCAGTCCTCTCCTCGGCCATCAGTGGCTCAGTGCATGGAGGTAATTGGTCTGATGGTAGCGGCAATGAACATCATCCCGTTCGCCTGTTTACACCTCAGACCTCTGCAGTTAAGCATGCTCAGACTGTGAAATGGAGATTATGCGGTTCTGTCTCCGCGATTACAGCTGGAGCAGGAGACAAGGTGTTCTCTTCTTTGGTGGTTGTCTTGGGATCATCTCTCCCAAGGAACCTGCTTTCGCAGACCCTCTTGGGTGATTGTGACAACAGACGCCAGCCTTCTGGGATGGGGAGCAGTCTGTGGTTCTCTAAAGGCTTAGGGAACATGGACTCGGTCGGAGTCTGTTCTTCCCATAAACATTCTGGAACTGAGAGCAATTTTCAATGCAATTCTAACCTGGCATTAGTTAGCCTCAGCTTGGTTTATCAGGTTTCAGTCAGACAACATATCTTCAGTGGCTTACATCAACCATCAGGGGGGAACTCGGAGTTCCTTGGCCATGTCAGAGGTAGCCAAGATAATTCAGTGGGCGGAGGCCCACAACTGTTGTCTTTCGGCGATCCACATCCCAGGAGTAGACATCTGGGAGGCGGATTTTCTGAGCAGACAGACTTTTCACCCAGAGGAGTGGGAACTCCATCGGAAGTGTTTTCCAGCCTGATTCTCAAGTGGGGACAGCCGGAACTGGACCTCATAGCATCACGGCAGAATGCCAAGCTCCCGAGGTACGGGTCGAGGTCAAGGGACCCTCAGGCTATACTGATAGACGCTCTGGCGGTACCCTGGAATTTCAGTCTTGCATACCTACTTCCTCCGTTCGCTCTTCTTCCTCGGGTCATTGCTCGAATCAAACAGGAGAGGGCGTCGTTGATCCTCATTGCACCGGCGTGGCCTTGCAGGATTTGGTATGCAGACCTGGTGGAGATGTCATCTCTTCCACCTTGGAGACTTCCGTTGAGAAAGGACCTTCTACTTCAAGGGTCCTTCCTTCATCCAAATCTAGTTTCTCTGAAGCTGACTGCTTGGAAATTGAACGCTTAATTTTATCTAAGCGTGGATTTTCAGAATCGGTCATTGAGACCATGATTCAGGCTCGTAAGCCTGTGGCTAGAAGGATTTACCATAAGATATGGCGTAAATATCTATATTGGTGTGAATCCAAAGGCTACTCTTGGAGTAGAGCTCGGGTTCCTAGAATTTTGTCTTTTCTCCAAGATGGTCTGGAGAAAGGTGTATCGACAAGCTCCCTCAAGGTTCAAATATCTGCCTTGCCTATTTTGTTACATAAACGTCTGGCGGATGTCCCAGACGTGCAATCGTTTTGTCAGGCCTTGGTCAGGATAAGGCCTGTGTTTAAGCCGGTTACTACTCCCTGGAATCTTAACCTAGTTCTTAAAGTTCTTCAACAGGCTCCGTTTGAGACGATGCATTCCTTAGATTTTAAGTTGTTATCTTGGAAAGTTTTGTTTCTTGTTGCTATTTTTTCTGCTCAAAGATTTTCAGAGCTCTCGGCATTACAGTATGAGTCTTCTTACCTTATTTTTCATGCGGATAAGATAGTTTTGTGTACTAAATTAGGGTTACTCCCTAAAGTGGTTTCAGATCGGAACATTAATCAAGAGGTTGTTGTTCCTTCGTTGTGTCCTAAACCTTCTTCTCAAAAAGAACGTCTGCTACACAATCTAGATGTGGTACGGGCATTAAAATTTTATTTACAGACTAAGGATTTTCGTCAGTGTTCTGCTCTCTTTGTGGTTTTCTCCGGTATAGATTAGATGTAATTAGTTTTTTTTTTTTATTATAGATTAGTTTATTTAATTATATTTTAGTTTAGCTAATTGTAGTTAATTTATTTAATTAATTTATTGATAGTGTAGTGTTAGGTGTATTTGTAACTTAGGTTAGGATTTATTTTACAGGTAATTTTGTAATTATTTTAACTAGGTAGCTATTAAATAGTTAATAACTATTTAATAACTATTCTACCTAGTTAAAATAAATACAAAGTTGCCTGTAAAATAAATATAAATACTAAAATAGCTACAATGTAACTATTAGGGTTTATTTTATAGCTAAGTATTTAGTTTTAAATAGGAATAATTTATTTAATGATAGTACATTTATTTAGATTAATTTAAATTATATTTAAGTTAGGGGGGTATTAGGGTTAGGGTTAGACTTAGGTTTAGGGGTTAATAACTTTATTATAGTAGCGGCGACGGTGGGGGCGGCAGATTAGGGGGTTAATATAATTTATTATAGTGTTTGCGAGGCGGGAGTGCGGCGGTTTAGGGGTTAATACATTTATTATAGTGTCGGCGAGGTCCGGTCGGCAGATTAGGGGTTAATAAGTGTAGGTAGGTGGCGGCGACGTTGGGGGGGGGCAGATTAGGGGGTAATAAATATAATATAGGTGTCGGCGATGTTAGGGACAGCAGATTAGGGGTTCATAGGGATAATGTAGGTTGCGGCGGTGTCCGGAGCAGCAGATTAGGGGTTAATAATAAAATGCAGATGTCAGCGATAGCGGGGCAGCAGATTAGGGGTTAATAAGTGTAAGGTTAGGGGTGTTTAGACTCGGGGTTCATGTTAGGGTGTTAGGTGTAGACTTAGAGAATATTTCCCCATAGGAAGCAATGGGGCTGCGTTAGGAGCTGAACGCTGCTTTTTTGCAGGTGTTAGGTTTTTTTTCAGCCAGCTCAGCCCCATCGTTTCCTATGGGGATATCGTGCACAAGCACGTTTTTCCAGCTTACCGCTACCGTAGGAACGCTGGTATTGAGACAACTCTAAATACCAGCGTTGTCTTAAGGGTGCGCTGGGAAAAAAAGCAGCGTTAGCACATATATATATATATATATATATATATACACATACATATACACACACACACCTATATATATATATATATATATATATATATATATATATATATATACACACACCCATATATTACTTCACACTACCTCCAACTCAATCTGTGCAAAACTGAGCTGCTTCTTATCCCCCCTCTTCGAGACATCCAACACCTGACATTTCACTGATGGTTGGAGACTCTATTCTCAACACCTCACCCCAGGTCCGCTGTCTTGGGGTCACACTAGACTCAGAACTCACATTTAACCCACATATACAAGCACTTACCAAATCCTGC